>NC_137666.1:24646202-24673702 GCF_963422515.1 Blennius ocellaris | reverse complement strand
ATAAAGTTGCTAAAGTCACTAATTGATTCCACACACAGATTTCAGAATAAATTTTTTTAATTATTAAAAAAAAGGAAGAATCATTGTTGACGGTGCTGCAGACCAGTGTTTATGAGTCACCTGGACCTTGTGAGGACAAGTGCTACCATAAGTTTCCTCAGCGAAGTCGATCCAGTGTCTGGACTCGCTTCACCTCGTCTCCTCCCGTCTGCTTTCCCTGCTTCGTCTCGTCCTGATGTTTTCATCAAATTTCGTCCCGAGGCGCCAAGAAGAACAAATCTGAACTTGGAAATTCCACATGTTAGCTGCACTCGTTTCAACTTAGATAGATAGATAGATGACTTTATTAATCCCTGAAGGGAAATTGTTTTGTTGCAGCATTCTGGTTTATAAAATACAATGGAATAGAATATAAAAAGTAGGGAATAAAAATTTACAAATATACAAATATAGAAATATAGAAATATCTGGGTAGGACATAACTTAAGAAATGAGCGTGAGTAACTATAATGAGGCTCTGGCGGAGGTAGACGAGTTAAAAAGTCTTATTGCCGTGGGGAGGAACGACTTCCTGTAGTGTTCCTTCGAGCAGCGGGGTTGGATCAGTCTCTTGCTGAAGCTGCTCTTCAGCTTGTCCAGTGTTTTGTGGAGGGGGTGGGAGGGATTGTCCATGATTGCTAGCAGTTTTGCCAGCATCCTGTCCTCCGCCACCTCCTCCAGGGTGACAAGCTTGGAGCCAACAACAGACTCTGCCTTCCTGATCACTTTCTTCAGTCTGTTGGCGTCCTTTGCCTTGATGCCCGCACCCCAGGACACCCCAGGACACCGCAGGACATCCCAGGACACCACAGCAAAAAAGATGGTGCTTGCGACAACAGACTGATAGAACATCTGCAGCATCTTGTTGCAGACATTAAAGGACCTGAGCCTCCTCAGGAAGTAAAGCCGGCTCAGGCCCTTCTTGTAGATGGCCTGTATGTTGGTGGACCAGTCCAGTTTATGGTCCAGTGTGACACCCAGGTACTTATAGGAGTCCACCAAGTCCACGTCCTTCCCACTGATGCTGACTGGAGAGGGCAGGGGCTTGTTCCTCCTGAAGTCCACCACCATCTCCCTCGTCTTCTCCACATTCAGCAGCAGGTGGTTCTCCCCACACCACTTCACAAATCGGTCAACCAGGACCCTGTACTCCGCCTCCCCCCCGCCCTCAACACACCCCACAATGGCCGTGTCATCAGAGAATTTTTGCAGATGACACGACTCAGTGCAGTACTTGAAGTCAGATGTGTATGTGGTGAAGAGGAAGGGGGACAGTACAGTTCCCTGGGGGGCCCCGACGCTACTGATCAGACGACCAGACACACAGTTCTGTAATCTCACAAACTGCGGTCTGCCCGTCAGATAGTCGTCCACCCAACTTGACGGACGAGGCTGTGAAGGAGAAGGAGTCTGTTGAAGGTGCCATCACGGAGCGTCGGGTTCCTGTTCAGACCCGCCGGCCTCCTCTGGGATCCACCTGCAACTTCGTTGTACCGACGTTCAGATGGTCGGGTTTTATTGATCCACTGAACTGTGGAGTGATGGCGAAGACCTGCAGCTTCCAGTCTGCCTTTAATCCACATTATAGCCTTTCTTTTTTCCCAATTAGATGCATCAGTGACTCACTACACCACCTTGTGGCACAGACTGGTATTACAAGACCTTGGAGTTCTTGGACTTTTCCTGAACTTGTCGCTCTCTTTCAAATCCGCCATTTCTTCTCTGAGCATCAACAGCTGGCCTCTCACTTCTGACACAAATCTAAAATGACATTTACACATAATGACTGTGGTTTCTCATTGTTTCGCTCATTATGAGGTTCTTTTCAAAAAAACACTGAAGCACATTTTGTTTTTGTGCTCCTGTGTTTTTAAAAAGCTGAGACATATGTTAAGTTTTAAGAAGGAGCTTCAGGTGTATTTTGATGATTTTAAGGTCTTAATGTTAAAATGCTGACGTCTCGACCTTCAGCTTGACATTCACAACTGTCTAAAAAAAAAAAAAATACATATATATAAAAGTGGCTGGAAAGCTCAGGGAACCCTGGTTCGATTCCCGCTTGGAGCACTGAGTAATTAACAGCATCCAGTGTGGGTCCTTGGGCAAGACCCTTCACGCTACTGCCTACCTCATACCATGAGTGAAAATGAAAGCAATGAGATGCCGGCTCAGACGTCGCCCGGCCAAACAAGGTCTGCGTCAGGTGCTGGGGAACCAGAGCACCTTGATGAGAAATGGGCTACTGGAACAAAGCACAGATGGACGAGATGTGAGAACAAGGCTCTGTTGAAATGCTACTACTCAAGTAATCCAGTCAGAGGGGGTACATGAAAAGGATGTGGGCTGAATGGTTACTTCGAAACCCACAGTCACAGTTGACCACGAAACAACTTGTAACTCAGTGTTCCAACATCCACAAACAGCAACTGCTATCACAGCTTGAGATTGAAGAGATACAACACGAATGCTGTGGTAAAGGGGAGCCTGGACACCAGGTCAGAGGGGAGAATATACCAACTCCCCAACCAGAGATTGGGAACGGAACCCCAATGAGTGCGGAACCAACAGCGCTGAGTGAGGCAGCAGCTGACCTGAAAGATAAGATCATGGCGAGAATGAACACAAGGCAACCCGACACCAATTGCAACGGCTAAGTGAAATGTGACAGAGAAAGTCTCCTGGAAACTGTGAATGCAGCAGTTTGAGCGATCCCTACCACAACAATCACTGAAACCAATGAGCTGATATAGACTTCAGCAGCAGTGATCCTAGAGATACTTGGCTATAAGAGCAACCATGGGAGCCATGAGAAACAACACCCACCATGGAAAAGACGGCTGGAGGCTAACATCAAGGCAGCACGGAGAGAAGTGAGTCAACTGTCAGAGGCCCAGAGAGGTGCAATGAAAAGACCGTTACCCAAGAGGTACACCCAGATGCCCATACCTGAAGCACTCGAAACTGCCAAACAAAGACTCCAAGCCTTGGCCAGCCGCCTAAAGAGGTACACGAGAGACATTGAAGCCAGGCGAATAAACAGGCTGTTCACAATGCAACCTGCGAAAGTGTACGCTCAGTGGCAGGGTAATAACAGCAGAGTAGACCCACCAAGGCTGGAAACTGTAAAGGTACTGGAAGAGCATATGGGAAAAGGAGGCAGCACATAACATCGGTGCTCAATGGCTGGTGTCTCTGAGGGAGGAACACAGCAACATCCCTGAACAGAATCCAGTTACCATCACAGCGGCAGACATCCAAGAAAGAGTCTCAGGTATGAAAAACTGGACAGCACCAGGCCCTGACATGATCCAGGCCTACTGGCTAAAGAAACTCACAGCTCTCCATGAGCGCCTGGCAGCACAAATGAACCAGCTGCTCAGAGATGGGACTCACCCAGAATGGCTAACCGAAGGGCGAACAATCCTGATCATGAAGGATCCCACCAAAGGTGCAGTCCCATCCAACTACCGGCCAATAACCTGTCTCTCCACAACATGGAAGCTCATGTCAGGCATCATCGCGGCTAAGATGAGCGGGCACATGGATCAATACATGAGCAAAGCACAGAAGGGCATTGGTAGAGATACCAGAGGAGCCAAACACCAGCTCCTAGTTGACAGAACAGTCACCCAAGACTGCAGGTCCCGTAATACCAACCTGTGCACTGCCTGGATTGATTACAAGAAAGCCTACGACTCAATGCCACACACATGGATCACTGAATGCTTGGAGCTGTACAACATCAACAGGACTCTAAGAGCGTTCGTGGCAAACTCGATGAGGTTGTGGAAAACCACCCTTGAGGCCAATGGTAAGCCACTTGCACAAGTGTCCATCAAATGTGGCATATACCAAGGTGTCGCGCTGTCCCCACTGCTGTTCTGCATAGGTCTGAACCCCCTAAGCCAAATAATCAACAAGACTGGCTACGGATACCGCCTCAGGAACGGGGCCACGATCAGTCACCTCCTCTACATGGATGACATCAAGCTGTACGCCAAGAGCGAACGGGACATAGACTCCCTGATCCACACCACCAGGATCTACAGCAATGACATTGGGATGTCATTCGGGCTTGAGAAATGTAGTAGGATGGTGACAAAGCGAGGCAAGGTTGTTCACACTGAAGGGGTCTCACTCCCAGAAGGAACAATAGCAGACATTGAGGACAGTTACAAGTACCTGGGAATACCACAGGCAAATGGCAACCTTGAACAGGCAACAAGGAAAGCGGCAACGGCCAAATACCTCCAGTGAGTGAGGCAAGTCCTAAGAAGCCAGCTCAATGGCAAGAACAAGTCCAGGGCAATAAACAGCTACGCCCTGCCGGTGATCAGGTACCCTGCGGGTATAATAAGGTGGCCAAAGGAAGAGATACAGACCACAGATGTTAAGACACGAAAGCTCCTCACCATGCATGGTGGGTTCCATCCCAAATCCAGCACCTTGAGACTGTATGCTAGCCGTAAGGAAGGAGGCCGAGGACTAGTGAGCGTGAGAGCCACTATCCAGGATGAAACATCCAAGCTCCATACATACATCAAGGACAGGGCTCCAACGGATGATATACTCAACGAATGTCTCAGACAATGGCGAGATGAGGAGGAGCTGGAAGAGGGACCATCATGGGAGGACAAGCCCCTACATGGGATGTACCACCGGAACTTAACTGAAGTGGCTGATCTCAAGAAGTCCTACCAATGGCGAGAGAGGGCTGGCCTACAGGACAGCACAGAGGCCCTCATCCTGGCTGCACAGGAGCAGGCTCTGAGCACCAGAGCCATAGAAGCCCAGATCTACCACACCAGACAAGACCCAAGGTGTAGACTGTGCAAAGAGGCGCCTGAGACAATCCAGCACAGAACTGCAGGGTGCAAGATGCTGGCTGGGAAAGCTTACATGGAACGCCATAACCAAGTGGCTGGCATAGTGTACCGAAACATCTGTGTGGAGTATGGTCTGGTAACCCCAAGGTCACAGTGGGAGACCCCCCCAAAGGTGGTGGAGAATGACCGAGCCAAGATCCTGTGGGACTTCCAGATACAGACAGACAGGATGGTAATGGCGAACCAACCAGACATGGTGGTGGTTGATAAAGGGCAGAGGAAAGCCGTGGTGGTGGATGTAGCAATACCAAGTGATGGGAACATCAGAAAGAAGGAACATGAGAAACTTGAGAAATACCAAGGGCTCAGAGAGGAGCTGGAGTGTGCTTGGAAGGTGAAGGTGACAGTAGTGCCCTCGGGGCAGTAACCCCCAAACTGGAGGAGTGGCTACAGCAGATCCCTGGAACAACCTCGGACAAGAAAAGTGCAGTACTTGGAACAGCAAAGATGCTGCACAGGACCCTCAAGCTCCCAGGCCTCTGGTAGAGGACCAGGACCCTCAAGCTCCCAGGCCTCTGGTAGAGGACCCGAGCTTGGAATAGAAAAACAGGTGACCGCCCGCGGAGGGCGAGAGGGGAATTTTATATATATATATATATATATATATATATATATATATATATATATATTAGGTCTTCTAGGAGGATTGTTTTTTAATTTATTTTTGTTTTGAATGTTTTCTGTCTTAGTCATTTATTAATTTTTTGTTCATGCTTTAACATTTCCTATCATTTAGTTCTTTTTAAAGAAAAATTTAATCTTCGCTTACTATGTTTTTCAGTTTTATTGTATGATTTTATTTGTGTTGGCAAGGTAGCATCTTTTAATGAACAGTATTGAAATAAAGAGTTCACACACAAATCAAATTGACATATTAAATCAAATCTCATCTGACATATCAATATTATCGTCTCTTGATAGAATCCCTGTGCAATGAATTCTCTGTAATGTTTAAATTCAGTGATGTTGATCAGAGGACAGCGTGATCAATATCTGATGTGTTGTGTGATCAGGAGTGCTCCAACCCCTGCTGCAACGCCACCACCTGCAGCCTGACGGAGGGCTCCCAGTGTGCGGAGGGAGACTGCTGCGACAACTGCAAGGTCAGAGATCAAACCTTCCGCCTGCCTCCATCGTCAGCTCTGACTATCTGCTGCCCTCTAGTGGCGGTCTGCTGTCATGACTGGCCGCTCGGAGTACTTCACTTTGCAGTCTTCTTGGGTACTTTGATACACAAACTCTGCTCGAGGGACTTTCCCATTCAGATCAGAACTTCATTCATAAATCTCCTTTCAGGCGAGTGAAATGTAAAGTGGAGCTCCTTCCAGTCAGAACCTGAATAATAACATAAATAAAGTGCAGGTAAACGTCCATGTTTAATTAATTCAGTTTGATTTCCAAAGCAAAGAAATCCATCCAAGGCACTTTTACAGTTTTCATGTAGTTCTGTAGTTCTGTAGCCTGACGCTCTGTAGCATGTAGCTCTGTAGTTATGTAGGTCTGTAGTTATGTAGCATGTAGCTCTGTAGTTATGTAGCTCTGTAGTTATGTAGCATGTAGCTCTGTTGTTATGTAGCGTGTAGTGCTGTAGTTATGTAGGTCTGTAGTTATGTAGCATGTTGCTCTGTAGCTTTGTAGCTATGTAGCATGTAGCTCTGTAGTTATGTAGCATGTAGCTCTGTAGTTATGTAGCTCTGTAGTTATGTAGCATGTAGCTCTGTCGTTATGTAGCGTGTAGTGCTGTAGTTATGTAGGTCTGTAGTTATGTAGCATGTTGCTCTGTAGCTTTGTAGCTATGTAGCATGTAGCTCTGTAGTTATGTAGCATGTAGCTCTGTAGTTATGTAGGTCTGTAGTTATGTAGCATGTAGCTCTGTAGTTATGTAGGTCTGTAGTTATGTAGCATGTAGCTCTGTAGTTATGTAGCTTTGTAGTTATGTAGCATGTAGCTCTGTAGTTATGTAGCTCTGTAGTTTGTAGCATGTAGCTCTGTAGTTATGTAGCTCTGTAGTTATGCAGCATGGAGCTCTGTTGTTCTGTAGCGCTGTAGTTATGTAGCATGTAGCTCTGTTGTTCTGTAGCGCTGTAGTTATGTAGCATGTATGCAACATTAAATATAGTTTGTGTACGTATTGCATATCAATATGTTGCTATTATAAATAATTATTATGAGTATTATGAAAGCCTTTCAGAGTAAAACATGACGGTATGATTATATCAGCTTCATTCATTTTATTTTTGTCTTGAATTTAACTTTTTTTTCTTTTCCACCTGGTAGTTGAAGCTCTGATGAACAACCGTGTTCAGTACTCTGTACTCCATACACAGTACTCTGTACTTTCTCCCCTCTCTTCCAGACGTATCAGAACAGATAAACCCGAAACAGATTAAGAAGAATCAGACTTGGTGTTAAAATGGCGTTTCAGTCGCAGACATTCCACTTCCTGTCGGCGACGAGCTGCTCCGTCTTTTAGTTTCAATTCGTTCTCTGCCATCAGATCTCGCCTCGCACTAAAGAGTGCCGCTGGAAGCAGGACGAGTGCGACCTGGCGGAGTTCTGCGACGGTAAGAGCACCGTCTGCCC
Source organism: Blennius ocellaris (assembly GCF_963422515.1). NCBI lineage: Eukaryota > Metazoa > Chordata > Actinopteri > Blenniiformes > Blenniidae > Blennius > Blennius ocellaris. Next base: position 24,666,194 of record NC_137666.1, on the reverse strand, counting down.
CGAGGACGTGTTCGCCGTCAACGGCCTCCCGTGTGACGGCGGGCTGGGCTACTGCTACAACGGCCAGTGTCCGCAGAGGGCGGAGCAGTGCGTGAAGATGTATGGCGCCAGTGAGTGTCCCGCCTCCGTCGCCCCATCTGGAACTCTGACCAGAACCGATGTGTGATTTGGTTCTGTGTGTGATCAGACGCCGTGGAGGCCCGCCAGGGCTGCTTCAACCAGAACACCAGAGGAGTTTACTACGGCTTCTGCAGGCGTCCGTCCAAGAACGTCTTCATCCCCTGTCAGAAGGAGTGAGTCGCTCACCCACACGTCACACGTCTGGAGTCCGGAGGTCTGAAACCAACTCTTTGCTTTCAGAGACAAATTTTGTGGGAAACTCTTCTGCCACGACGGGAACAAGAACCCAAACTACGGCCGCATGGTGCGAGTGGGCGACTGCAAGGCGGCGTTCTTCGATGACCACACCAAAGACTTCGGTCAGGTGGAGCCCGGGACCAAGTGTGGAGACGGAAAGGTGATGAGATGGGAAACTTTTGCATTAGAACTGATACGGTACCGATACACAAGAAATCACTTGGGAATCGATACCGGTACCTGGGAATTGATGCCAGGGTACCTGTGAATCAATACTGGTACCTGGGAATCGATGCAAGGGTACCTGGGAATCAATACTGGGAATCTGGGAATTAATATGGGTACCTGGAAATCACCAGATAATCAATACTGGTACCTGGGAATTGATGCCAGGGTACCTGGGAATCAATACTGGGAATCTGGGAATTAATATGGGTACCTGGAAATCACCAGAGAATCAATACTTGTACCTGGGAATTGATGCCAGGGTACCTGGGAATCAATACTGGTACCTGGGAATTGATGCCAGGGTACCTGGGAATCAATGCTGGTACCTGGGAATTGATGCCAGGGTACTTGGGAATCAATGCTGGTACCTGGGAATTGATGCCAGGGTACTTGGGAATCAATGCTGGTACCTGGGAATTGATGCCAGGGTACTTGGGAATCAATGCTGGTACCTGGGAATTGATGCCAGGGTACTTGGGAATCAATGCTGGTACCTGGGAATTGATGCCAGGGTACTTGGGAATCAATGCTGGTACCTGGGAATTGATGCCAGGGTACCTGGGAATCAATACTTGTACCTGGGAATCACAAATTTCTTCAACATGAAAACCCTGAACTCCAACCAGCAGAGCTTTTTTTGAATGATGCTCAAATAAAAATCGGCTCCACCTCCTGTTCCTTTCTCCTCTGGCGACATTGTGATAATAGAACTGTAGAACTGTGACGGTAGATCAAGGTTGATAGAGCTGTTGGTCGGTGACAGCAGACCTGAGGCTGGCGAATATTGGACACGCTTTAGCCTGGAGAAACATCGAGTACTGAATCAAGAGTGTTCTAATATAAAGTATTGCGTGGGCCTGGAACGTGACTCTGGTGAAGTTCTCTTTCACATGAAGCCATTAAAAGGCTCATTTTATTGCTAAAAAATGCAGCTTCCATGCTGTGGGACCTGTGTTAAAAAAAAAAAACAGTTTCCGTGCTTCCAAAGCCGCCTCATGTGTACGACGGGCCAGAAACAGCTGGTTTATGTGAACCGGCGTTCTGGTGTGGACGGACCCTCAGTGGGACAGCAGGAGCTCTGCAGCACCAGTTCAATTGGAACCACAGCTCTGCGATCACAGATGAAGTTATCCGTGAACATCCAGCCTGGCGTCTGACGTCTAGTCGAGTTGTATCTATAAGACAACTCCAGAACGACGCAAACAAAAACACTTACACAGTAATAAAGTAGTTTTTCTGTGGTGGCGTGGCTGCTTTCTGTCAAACATGTGAAAAAGTCACTAACATTCTGACAAATGTGATCAAGTTTGTAAATGATTTTCCGCAATAAATCCTAAAGTCGGAGCTGAACGTTTTGGTCATAAAAGCAACAAATAGAAATCAGGAGCATCAAGTTCATTAGGTGGAACGGTGACGGCCATTAATTCTAAGTATCGACGGTAATGCTACGTAGCAGCAGTAATGCTACGTATCGACACTAATGCTACGTAGCAGCAGTAATGCTACATAGCAACGGTAATGCTACGTACCGACAGTAATGCTACGAAGCAGCGGTAATGCTACGTATCGACAGTATTGCTACGTACCGACAGTAATGCTACGTAGCAGCAGTAATGCTACATAGCAACGGTAATGCTACGTACCGACAGTAATGCTACGTAGCAGCGGTAATACTACGTATCGACAGTAATGCTACGTAGCACCAGTAATGCTACATCGCGGCAGTAATGATATGTAGCGCCAGTAATGCTACCTACCGACAGTAATGCTATGTAGCGGCAGTAATGCTACGTACTGATAGTTTGCTACGTACCGGCAGTAATGCTATGTACCTGCAATAATGCTACTTACCGGCAGTAATGCTACATACTGATATTAATGCTACGTACTGGCAGTAATGCTACGTACCGACAGTAATGCTACATACTGATAGTAATGCTACGTACTGGCAGTAATGCTACGTACCGACAGTAATGCTACATACTGATAGTAATGCTACGTACTGGCAGTAATGCTACGTACCGACAGTAATGCTACAAACCGACAGTAATGCGACGTACTGGAAATAATGCTACGTACCAGCAGTAATGCTGCATACCTACAATAATGCTATGTACCGACAGTAATGCTACGTACCGACAGTAATGCTACGAAGCAGCGGTAATGCTACGTATCGACAGTATTGCTACGTACCGACAGTAATGCTACGTAGCAGCAGTAATGCTACATAGCAACGGTAATGCTACGTACCGACAGTAATGCTACGTAGCAGCGGTAATACTACGTATCGACAGTAATGCTACGTAGCACCAGTAATGCTACATCGCGGCAGTAATGATATGTAGCGCCAGTAATGCTACCTACCGACAGTAATGCTATGTAGCGGCAGTAATGCTACGTACTGATAGTTTGCTACGTACCGGCAGTAATGCTATGTACCTGCAATAATGCTACTTACCGGCAGTAATGCTACATACTGATATTAATGCTACGTACTGGCAGTAATGCTACGTACCGACAGTAATGCTACATACTGATAGTAATGCTACGTACTGGCAGTAATGCTACGTACCGACAGTAATGCTACAAACCGACAGTAATGCGACGTACTGGAAATAATGCTACGTACCAGCAGTAATGCTGCATACCTACAATAATGCTATGTACCGACAGTAATGCTACGTATCGACAATAATGCTACGTACCGACAATAATGCTACGTACCGACAGTACGACGCTAAACGCTGACATTGTCTTTCACTGTGTTGTTTGACGCCAGAGACTCCGTCAGTCTCACCTGTGTGACTTTGGCGTTTCAGGTGTGCAGCCAGAACGAGTGTGTGGATCTGGAGGCGGCGTACAGGAACGTCAACTGCTCGTCCAGATGCCCCGGCCACGCTGTGAGTACCGCCATCGTCCTGCTCCTCACGGCGCCGTGAGGACGCCATCGTCCTGCTCCTCACGGCGCCGTGAGGACGCCATCGTCACAGCGCCGGCGGCTCTTTACCATTGGATTCAATCAGTCAATCGCTCAGGACATTCACACAACTTAAAGAGACACAATTCATATTTTCAAACTAGTTTGATTTGTTTCTGATAAATGATTTTAAAAACTCTAACGGCTCACTGAGTTAATCAGCTTGTTTATTCAGTCCAACTCACCACAACAAACCTCTTCTACACACTTTTTATAACTTTTCTTCCTTTACCAACATTTTCAGTATTTTATCTCGTTGCATGTTAGTAATTTAAAACCTCAAAAGTTTTAATCTGAACTGATCAAGTCCTGGAGACCTGTAATACCGACATTAGATAGCGAACAGATACAAAGAAGATGTCACACTTTGTTTTGTGCAAAAGATTTTAAATAGAAAAGAAGAAATTTAGGTGAAAAGCAGCACAAATAAAAAGTCTCTTTCTGTGGCTGCTGCCATTTTGTTTTCTCAAAAACAGCTTTTTTTGGGGGGGAGGGGGGGGGGGGGGGGGGGCTAAATCGCCTTTATAGCTTTACTGAACAGCAAGGTTTTCGCTGAAATCCTGTTTCTTCAGCATCAATAATGTCACTTTCTCCCTCTGGCAGCCACACCAGCGATGTCAGATTGTAAGTAAACAGCGGCCATGTTGGATTTAATTAACTTCCTGCTTCTTCCTCTAACGTTAACCTGATAATGAAATAGCTTCAAAAGCTAATGTTATTACAATGCGTTTAGCTGGAGGCTCCGTCGCGTCACGTAATAATGCTAACACAACTTACCTTTGTGTGCTTTAAAGACACGTATGGAGGAGTTTTAGTTAAATGGAAAATAAAACAAATAAATTGTAAGAATTTCACAGCAAAGTGGACTAAAGCTAACCAGCTAGCCTCAGCCTGATTAGCCCTGCTATACCACAATGTGCCACTAGGTGGTGCAGTGAGTCTGTCGATTCACGACTCAGTCCAAGAATAGAAGAAGAAGAAGCAGATTCTCACACAAGCTGGGAAACCGTGACTCAATTCTGCCACCCAGTGCACAAAAAGGGCATTACTTCAGTGGTACGTACTGTACCTCAAATAAATAGCTGACCTTTTTTCTTTTTCCCAAAGTGTGTTTTGTGCGACGTCCACACGAAAAAGAAACAAGTGAAACAAACTGAACCCTTAAAAAGTTTTCTTTACTTGACACTTCCTTTTTTTTAAAGTTTTTCCATCGTAGCCACAAAGCCTCAGTTTGGGTTTTTCTGCGGTGAGTTCATCTCAACCTGCCTTGCTGTTGGTCGGTAGCTGACGCCAGTCGGAGCAGCGTCGCCGTCGCCACACATTCCTGACATGGTCAAAATTTGATCACAGGTTGTCCTTGGTTGTCATGACAACGGTCGCCCTTGACGCGTCTCACGGCGACGTAGGACCAAAGATTTAAAGCCGAGAACAAAGACGTCGACGCCGTTCTGCCAAACATCAGCGGGTTTCTACAAAACCTGATGATGATGATGATGATGATGATGATGATGATGATGATGATGATGATGATGATGATGATGATGATGATGATGATGATGATGATGATGATGATGATGATGTCGTCTCCAGGTGTGTAACCACAGAAGTGAGTGTCAGTGCGAGCCCGGCTGGATTCAACCCTCCTGCAATTCAAAGGACACGTCATTCGACGGCCTCTCATCAGGTAAGAAGCTCCTCCCACTCTGGAGGTCTCGTTGATCACAGCTGACTCTTCATCACGGTTGTAACCCTTCATCACGGTTGTAACTCTTCATCAGGGTTGTAACTCTTCATCAGGGTTGTAACTCTTTATCACGGTTATAACTCTTCATCACGGTTGTAACCCTTCATCACGGTGGTAACTCTTCATCACGGTTGTAACCCTTCATCACGGTGGTAACTCTTCATCAGGGTCGTAACTCTTCATCAGGGTTGTAACTCTTCATCACGGTTGTAACCCTTCATCACGGTGGTAACTCTTCATCAGGGTCGTAACTCTTCATCAGGGTTGTAACTCTTCATCACGGTTGTAACCCTTCATCACGGTTGTAACCCTTCATCACGGTGGTAACTCTTCATCAGGGTCGTAACTCTTCATCAGGGTTGTAACCCTTCATCACGGTTGTAACTCTTCATCACGGTTGTAACCCTTCATCACGGTTGTAACTCTTCATCAGGGTTGTAACTCTTCATCAGGGTTGTAACTCTTCATCACGGTTATAACTCTTCATCACGGTGGTAACTCTTCATCAGGGTCGTAACTCTTCATCAGGGTCGTAACCCTTCATCACGGTTGTAACTCTTCATCAGGGTTGTAACTCTTCATCAGGGTTGTAACTCTTCATCACGGTTATAACTCTTCATCACGGTGGTAACTCTTCATCACGGTTGTAACTCTTTATCACGGTTGTAACTCTTCATCACGGTTGTAACCCTTCATCATGGTTGTAACTCTTCATCACGGTTGTAACTCTTCATCACGGTGGTAACTCTTCATCACGGTTGTAACTCTTCATCACGGTTGTAACTCTTCATCACGGTTGTAACGCTTCATCACGGTTATGACCCTTCATCACGGTTGTAACTCTTCATCACGGTTGTAACTCTTCATCACGGTTGTAACTCTTCATCACGGTTAAAACGCTTCATCACGGTTATAACTCTTCATCACGGTTGTAACGCTTCATCACGGTTATAACTCTTCATCACGGTTATAACGCTTCATCACGGTTGTAACGCTTCATCACGGTTATAACTCTTCATCACGGTTGTAACTCTTCATCACGGTTGTAACCCTTCATCACGGTTGTAACTCTTCATCACGGTTATAACTCTTCATCACGGTTGTAACCCTTCATCACGGTTGTAACTCTTCATCAGGGTTGTAACTCTTCATCAGGGTTGTAACTCTTCATCACGGTTATAACTCTTCATCACGGTGGTAACTCTTCATCAGGGTCGTAACTCTTCATCAGGGTCGTAATCCTTCATCACGGTTGTAACTCTTCATCAGGGTTGTAACTCTTCATCACGGTTATAACTCTTCATCACGGTGGTAACTCTTCATCACGGTTGTAACTCTTTATCACGGTTGTAACTCTTCATCACGGTTGTAACCCTTCATCATGGTTGTAACTCTTCATCACGGTTGTAACTCTTCATCACGGTGGTAACTCTTCATCACGGTTGTAACTCTTCATCACGGTTGTAACTCTTCATCACGGTTGTAACGCTTCATCACGGTTATGACCCTTCATCACGGTTGTAACTCTTCATCACGGTTGTAACTCTTCATCACGGTTGTAACTCTTCATCACGGTTAAAACGCTTCATCACGGTTATAACTCTTCATCACGGTTGTAACGCTTCATCACGGTTATAACTCTTCATCACGGTTATAACTCTTCATCACGGTTGTAACGCTTCATCACGGTTATAACTCTTCATCACGGTTGTAACTCTTCATCACGGTTGTAACGCTTCATCACGGTTATAACTCTTCATCACGGTTGTAACTCTTCATCACGGTTGTAACGCTTCATCACGGTTATAACTCTTCATCACGGTTGTAACTCTTCATCACGGTTGTAACTCTTCATCACGGTTAAAACGCTTCATCACGGTTATAACTCTTCATCACGGTTGTAACGCTTCATCATGGTTATAACTCTTCATCACGGTTATAACTCTTCATCACGGTTGTAACTCTTCATCACGGTTGTAACTCTTCATCACGGTTAAAACGCTTCATCACGGTTGTAACTCTTCATCACGGTTGTAACTCTTCATCACGGTTAAAACGCTTCATCACGGTTGTAACTCTTCATCACGGTTATAACTCTTCATCACGGTTATAACTCTTCATCACGGTTGTAACTCTTCATCACGGTTGTAACTCTTCATCACGGTTAAAACGCTTCATCACGGTTGTAACTCTTCATCACGGTTATAACTCTTCATCACGGTTATAACTCTTCATCACGGTTATAACTCTTCATCACGGTTGTAACTCTTCATCACGGTTGTAACTCTTCATCACGGTTATAACTCTTCATCATGGTTATAACTCTTCATCACGGTGGTAACTCTTCATCACGGTTGTAACTCTTCATCACGGTTATAACTCTTCATCATGGTTATAACTCTTCATCACGGTTGTAACTCTTCATCACGGTTGTAACTCTTCATCACGGTTATAACTCTTCATCACGGTTGTAACTCTTCATCACGGTTGTAACTCTTCATCACGGTTAAAACGCTTCATCACGGTTGTAACTCTTCATCACGGTTATAACTCTTCATCATGGTTATAACTCTTCATCACGGTTGTAACTCTTCATCACGGTTGTAACTCTTCATCACGGTTGTAACTCTTCATCACGGTTGTAACTCTTCATCACGGTTGTAACTCTTCATCACGGTTGTAACTCTTCATCACGGTTATAACTCTTCATCACGGTTGTAACTCTTCATCACGGTTAAAACGCTTAATCACGGTTATAACTCTTCATCACGGTTGTAACGCTTCATCATGGTTATAACTCTTCATCACGGTTATAACTCTTCATCACGGTTGTAACTCTTCATCACGGTTATAACTCTTCATCACGGTTGTAACGCTTCATCATGGTTATAACTCTTCATCACGGTTATAACTCTTCATCACGGTTATAACTCTTCATCACGGTTGTAACTCTTCATCACGGTTGTAACTCTTCATCACGGTTAAAACGCTTCATCACGGTTGTAACTCTTCATCACGGTTGTAACTCTTCATCACGGTTAAAACGCTTCATCACGGTTATAACTCTTCATCACGGTTGTAACTCTTCATCACGGTTATAACTCTTCATCACGGTTGTAACTCTTCATCACGGTTGTAACTCTTCATCACGGTTGTAACGCTTCATCACGGTTATAACTCTTCATCACGGTTGTAACTCTTCATCACGGTTAAAACGCTTAATCACGGTTATAACTCTTCATCACGGTTGTAACGCTTCATCACGGTTATGACCCTTCATCACGGTTGTAACTCTTCATCACGGTTGTAACTCTTCATCACGGTTGTAACTCTTCATCACGGTTAAAACGCTTCATCACGGTTGTAACTCTTCATCACGGTTGTAACTCTTCATCACGGTTATAACTCTTCATCACGGTTATAACTCTTCATCACGGTTGTAACTCTTCATCACGGTTGTAACTCTTCATCACGGTTAAAACGCTTCATCACGGTTGTAACTCTTCATCACGGTTATAACTCTTCATCATGGTTATAACTCTTCATCACGGTTATAACTCTTCATCACGGTTGTAACTCTTCATCACGGTTATAACTCTTCATCATGGTTATAACTCTTCATCACGGTTGTAACTCTTCATCACGGTTGTAACTCTTCATCACGGTTGTAACTCTTCATCACGGTTGTAACTCTTCATCACGGTTATAACTCTTCATCACGGTTGTAACTCTTCATCACGGTTATAACTCTTCATCATGGTTATAACTCTTCATCACGGTTGTAACTCTTCATCACGGTTGTAACTCTTCATCACGGTTGTAACTCTTCATCACGGTTGTAACTCTTCATCACGGTTATAACTCTTCATCACGGTTGTAACTCTTCATCACGGTGTCCTCCTGCAGGCGCCATGGTCGGCATCGTGTTGGCGGTTCTTCTCCTGCTCCTGGGTGCTGGCGCCGCCGCCGCCGGAATCTTCTGGAAGAAAAGACGAAGTACTGCCCTGCCAACGTAAGTGACCAACCAGCCGGCCTCAGCTGGGTCTGTGGGAGGAGTCCAGCTGGGTCTGTGGGAGGAGTCCAGCTGGTGGGAGGAGCCCAGCACAGGAAGAACATGCAGCTTGTGACACAAACACCTCAGTGAAGTCATAATGACCTTTCAAAATAAAGTTCATGCTGTCGCCTCCCGGGGCTGAACTGATGTTGGTTTGTGGTCCAGGTCCCACCAGAAGCCCGTGGCGGCGCAGAGAGCCGTTCCCAGCCAGCCGCCGCCGCTCAGACAGGTAAAGAACTGAGACACGAAACAGACAAACATCCGTCCGGCGACGTTTCTCAACGTTTCTCAACGTTTCTCAACATTTCTCAACGTTTCTCAACGTTTCTCAACATTTCTCAACATTAACCTGAATATTTTAGGGAGGGAAGCTGAAGCCCAGAGGAGTTCCGCCTCCTCCTCCTCCTGCAGGGAACCGGCCCAAACCGGCCGGAACCAACTATAGCGCTGCACGGCAGGTAACCCCACCGCCACACACACACACACACACACACACACACACACACACACACACACACACACACACACACACACACACACACACACACACACACACACACACACACACACACACACACACACACACAGGTCGACACTGGATTTAAAAATGTTTAAACTGGTTTTCAAAAAGCCAAACTGGACTTTTTATTTTTATTTTCAACAAATCGTTCAAAAACATGTTTTTACTTGTTTAAACTGACCTTAAAAAAGGAAAATAAAAGTCCAGTCCTTGAAAGTGGTGATTCAGCCCTGATGAGAACCAGGTGTGCCTCACCTGTCTGCCCATAGAGGACGAGCCGCTGGAGACACTGGGGGACAGGATGGAGACAAAGGGGGACAGGCGGGAGACACAGGGGAGAGGCGGGAGACACAGGGGGACATACTGGAGACAAAGGGGGACAGGCAGGTGACACAGGGGGACAGGTTGGAGACAAAGGGGGACAGGCAGGAGACACAGGGGGACAGGCTGGAGACAAAGGGGGACAGGCAGGAGACACAGGGGGACATACTGGAGACAAAGGGAGACAGGCAAGAGACACTGGGGGACCGGCGGGAGACACTGGGGGACAGGTTGGAGACAAAGGGGGACAGGCGGGAGACACAGGGGAGAGGCGGGAGACACAGGGGGACAGGCTGGAGACAAAGGGGGACAGGCAGGAGACACAGGGGGACATACTGGAGACAGGCGGGAGACACAGGGGGACAGGCTGGAGACAAAGGGGGACAGGCAGGAGACACAGGGGGACATACTGGAGACAAAGGGAGACAGGCGAGAGACACTGGGGGACCGGCGGGAGACACTGGGGGACAGGATGGAGACAAAGGGGGACAGGCGGGAGACACAGGGGAGAGGCGGGAGACACAGGGGGACATACTGGAGACAAAGGGGGACAGGCAGGTGACACAGGGGGACAGGTTGGAGACAAAGGGGGACAGGCAGGAGACACAGGGGGACAGGCTGGAGACAAAGGGGGACAGGCAGGAGACACAGGGGGACATACTGGAGACAAAGGGAGACAGGCAAGAGACACTGGGGGACCGGCGGGAGACACTGGGGGACAGGTTGGAGACAAAGGGGGACAGGCGGGAGACACAGGGGAGAGGCGGGAGACACAGGGGGACAGGCTGGAGACAAAGGGGGACAGGCAGGAGACACAGGGGGACATACTGGAGACAGGCGGGAGACACAGGGGGACAGGCTGGAGACAAAGGGGGACAGGCAGGAGACACAGGGGGACATACTGGAGACAAAGGGAGACAGGCGAGAGACACTGGGGGACCGGCGGGAGACACTGGGGGACAGGTTGGAGACAAAGGGGGGCAGGCGGGACACACAGGTGGACAGGTTGGAGACACAGGGGGACAGGCTGGAGACACAGGGGGACAGGCAGGTGACACAGGGGGACAGGTTGGAGACACAGGGGGACAGGCTGGAGACACAGGGGGACAGGCAGGTGACACAGGGGGACAGGTTGGAGACACAGGGGGACAGGCAGGCGACACAGGGGGACAGGTTGGAGACACAGGGGGACAGGCAGGTGACACAGGGGGACAGGTTGGAGGCACAGGGGGACAGGCTGGAGACACAGGGGGACAGGCAGGTGACACAGGGGGACAGGTTGGAGGCACAGGGGGACAGGCAGGCGACACAGGGGGACAGGTTGGAGACACAGGGGGACAGGCAGGCGACACAGGGGGACAGGTTGGAGACACAGGGGGACAGGCTGGAGACACAGGGGGACAGGTTGGAGACACACTGGAGCACAAAGCCTGTTCACACTTTTTGTGCTGATCTGGGTTTGAGTTGAATAAAAGCATGTTGAGCTGCAGTCCTGTCTCCTGTCCCCTGTGGGGGAACCGGCGCTGGCGTCCTGTCTCCTGTCCCCTGTGGGGGAACCGGCGCTGGCGTCCTGTCTCCTGTCCCCTGTGGGGGAACCGGCGCTGGCGTCCTGTCTCCTGTCCCCTGTGGGGGAACCGGCGCTGGCGTCCTGTCCCCTGTCCCCTGTGGGACTGGCGTCCTCTACGGCCAGACACGACCATCAATTGAAATGTTTTTCTTCTATTAACCCAAATTGGTTTAAAAAAGCCTCCAGTTACAGTTTGACTTTTGTTTCTCCAGGCGCTGAGACCCGTCCCCCCGCCCATAGTGTGAATGTGGACCGCTGGGGTCTCGCCCGGCCGGGTGTCAGGGGGCCGCTGGTCCGGTTCCTCTGCTCGGCCTTCCACGGCGCCCTGCCGCTACCGACGACATCGCCGAGACCGTTTCTGATTTTGATTTTCCAGCGTCAACCTAAGTCGTCTTTCTCAGCTGAACTGTCGACGCGTTTTAACTCACGACGTTTCAACTGCTGCAGATTTCAAACTGAATTGTACAGAAATAGTCAGAAAACGTGGCACACGACTGTGTTCAGATTAAATCTCAAACTTTGTTTAAAAAAAATTTCCTTTTTACAGACAAATTCCTCTTTTCAGCACATGGGGGCAGCAACTTACCGTATTGTCCAGACCACAAGTGACACTTTGGCTGGTGGGTGCTATCTGAGCCACTAGATGTCACTGTGTGACAAGTGAACGCTGCGCCACAAAAACCTCCATTGTTACCGTATTTCCCTGAGCAGAGGCACAATATCACTAGCAAGTGTCTGAAATGCAATAATGTAAGAATAATGTCAAAATAATTGAGCTATGATCAGAAGAACATTTAGCCAATGATTGAAGTCATTGAATGATCACCGTATTGGTAAGTAGCGTTAGAAAAAAAAAGTACTAATACATAAAGAAATTCTTGGAAAAACAAATCAGTTTGATCAAAAATAGGAATGTTAGATGGAATTAACTCAGGAAAATAAATACTCTGTTGAGTTTGTTTGATTGATCGAAAATGTCCACATGTTTAACGTTATTGACAAAACTAAATTATTTCACTATTTTAAATCATCAGTGCTTAATGTTCCCTCTGCGTCCTTGTGAACATATTTGTTTGTTTGTTTGTTTTCTTAAATAACGGGACAACATTGCACTGTGTTGACATGTACATAATGTAGAAACTGAACTCAGGTGGAGGATGCTACACGTCTGCGTTACAATATAATTTAACAGAATAAAATAAAAAGGGATTTTATAGAAACATGCTCAGGACTCCAGACTTATTTTAGTTTAGTAAAAGGTACGTCGACCAAATCCGGGTTAGGCTTCAATTTTTTTTTGTTTTTTTTTGTTAAAAGTCTTGAATGTTTACGTTCTCGTACTGTGAAGTCCTCCGATGTTTCCTGACCACCTGAGAAAATCTTCTGATGCTATGAGCCACAGACGCTAACAGAAAATAAAAGCATCAAAACAAGTTTACCGATTCAAAACCTTGAATCCTTGAATCTACCGGCTCCGTTCCTGCAGCCGCTGTCTTCTGACTCGCTTCTCAGGCCACATCCACACAACAAGACAGAAGAAGACAGCACATAGAACTTTAGAACTCTAGTTCTATAGGTCTATGGCCCTGCTCCTCCTGCTGCTAGCGTCAGTAGCTTCTGCAGCGCCACCGGAGCTTGTAGTCCCTGATTGTTGTGGTTATTTGATGACATCACGGACCGTGGTGGGGGGGGGGTTATCTCATCTTTTTTTTCCACAGACGACCATCTTTGCCGTCAACACGCCCGAGTTTTAGAATTTTAGCGAGTCGTCATGGATGTCTCAAAACATGGATGTCTAAACACACAAGCTGAAAGAATTACCGTATTTCCTGGACCATAGGTTACACATTTTTCTTTTTTTAGTTATTTGACTGGTTATTTGCTTTATATTAAGGAGGGATTTATAGATTTTTAAAAAATGTTTTGGGGGGGGTGACCTTTATCCTGGAAAATGCTGTAAGACAACAGCTTCAATTTTCAACGCTCCATTAATACGCTGGTGTTTCCATGATTAAATTAAAAGCACATCATTGCAGATACCCGATAATACATTTAGGAACTAAAACTACAGTTTGTATCAGAATTCAGTATTTTTTTAACCGTCGAGATCAGAATTTTCGTCATTGATCTTTTTCTCAATTTCGGTGAAAGAAAAAAATGTCAATAGCAGAAATTTACAGTCAAGACTCTATAAAGATAATTCTCAACCAGAAAAAAGAAATGTTCAGTCAAGTGTCGACGTCACTGTAGTGACTCGTCAACGAGCACAAAGGTTTTTTTTTTCCTCTTCTGAATTCTTCTGGTGAATTTTCTAGAGATACACGTTTTGCCCTGTAGAGGGCACCAAAGCTCACAAGTTAAATTTCTACCACACAGTTAAAAGGAAAGAAACAAAAACAAGACAGTATTTGAATTTAAATGTATTTTTCCAAGTGAAACATCTACGTAAAAGATTTCATGGCTTTGCATGACAAATACAGAACCCCTTCGCTTTTTGTAGCTAGTAGAACAATTTTAAAGCGTTTTTTTTTTTTTTACATTTTTCTTTTACATTCTGCAGCTGTGTGAAACCTAACCGGTCAGTTTACGTTCAAAAGATTCTCAACGTCACAGTCAAAAACGTAGTAAACCAAAATACTTCATTAAGCCTTCGGAGCAGATTCCCCCCAAATCTACTGAACTTTTTTTTTTTTTTTTTTAAGGGGATAAAATCAAAGTATTTTGGCTCCGTTTCCACGACAACATTTCCAAGTGAAAACGCAAAACCTTCGTAGTGTTTTGGGTATCCGTCTCCATGACAATGGAGTTCAAAGTCACTGAAAATAGAAACGGTCATGTCTCCGCGGAAACGCAGGTGAACGCAACTTTCTGAAATTGCTCAGGTTTCGTTTTAGAAACGCTGCTACTGAGCGTGTGCACCACGCTGCTGAGCAGCTGTTCTGCACATGCTCAGTAGACGGACGGTAGTGTCTGTCTCTTAATGTTTAAAGGTGTGTGTGTGTGTGTGTGTGTGTGTGTGTGTGTGTGTGTGTGTGTGTGTGTGTGTGTGTGTGTGTGTGTGTGTGTTACAAAAAAACCACTGGCACCAACTCGTGGCCCAACATTTGTAGAATGCTGCCGTGTGACGCAAAACTTTTCTGAAAGGAAAATGCAAAAATTCTTTTCACTTGAAATGTTGTCATGTGAACGAAGCCTCTTTATAACACACACACACACACACACACACACACACACACACACACACACACACACACACACACACACACACACACACACACACACACACACACACACACACACACACACACACTGTTTCTTTTCAAAAATAGAAGGAAGGACTTTACAAGAGAATACCAAACCTTAAAGCTGGTTTCGCTCACAGCTGGGCCTTACAGTCAGTCCTTGCAGTCGGACCTTACAGTTAGACCTTACAGTCAGACATTAGTCAGTCCTTGCAGTCAGACCTTACAGTTGGACCTTACAGTCTGAACTTACAGTCAGTCCTTGCAGTCGGACCTTACAGTCAGACTTTTTAGTCGGACCTTTCAGTCAGAACTTGCAGTCAGTCCTTACAGTCCAAGCTTGCAGTCAGTCCTTACAGTCCAAGCTTGCAGTCAGTCCTTACAGTCGGAACTTAGGCCGACCTTACAGTCGGACCTTGCAGTCAGAACTTACAGTCAGACCTTACAGTCCAAACTTGCAGTCAGTCCTTACAGTCCGAACTTGCAGTCGGACCTTACAGTCCGAACTTAGTCGGACCTTTCAGTCAGACCTTACAGTGAGACCTTACAGTCCAAACTTGCTGTCAGTCCTTATAGTCGGAACTTAGGCCGACCTTACAGTCGGACCTTACAGTCAGGCCTTACAGTCGGGCCTTACAGTCGGACCTTACAGTCGGACCTTGCAGTTGGACCTTACAGTCAGTCCTTACAGTTGGACCTTACAGTCAGACCTTGCAGTTGGACCTTTCAGTCAGAACTTGCAGTCAGTCCTTACAGTCCAAGCTTGCAGTCAGTCCTTACAGTCCAAGCTTGCAGTCAGTCCTTACAGTCGGAACTTAGGCCGACCTTACAGTCGGACCTTGCAGTCAGAACTTACAGTCAGACCTTACAGTCCAAACTTGCAGTCAGTCCTTACAGTCCGAACTTGCAGTCGGACCTTACAGTCCGAACTTAGTCGGACCTTTCAGTCAGACCTTACAGTGAGACCTTACAGTCCAAACTTGCTGTCAGTCCTTATAGTCGGAACTTAGGCCGACCTTACAGTCGGACCTTACAGTCAGGCCTTACAGTCGGGCCTTACAGTCGGACCTTACAGTCGGACCTTGCAGTTGGACCTTACAGTCAGTCCTTACAGTTGGACCTTACAGTCAGACCTTGCAGTTGGACCTTACAGCCGGGCCTTACAGTCAGACCTTACAGTTGGACCTTACAGTCAGTCCTTACAGTCGGACCTTACAGTCAGGTGTGTCGAAGCACCAGTGGAGTGAAAAAAAAGCCGGAAGGTGTTAAAGGGGTCAGCCTGTGGCGAGGAGGAGGAGGAGGAAGAGGAGGAGGAAGAGGAGGACGAAGAGCAGGAGACGGAGGCGCCTACCCATAATACTGCCAGTGAGCCGGGGTAGAGGAGAGTACAGCGGCAGTGTTCACTTCCTGTTGTAGGGGGGGGTCTGGCAAGTGAGCAGAGTCCTCTGGTGACTTTTGGTGCTTTAATGTCCAGAACCCTGAAACGAGGTCCGTCCCTCGTTAGTGAAGAAGAAGAAGCAGAAGAAGAAGAAGAAGCTTCCAGCTCGACGTGAGAAAAGTGAGGGAAAAAGAAAACGTCGTCCAGGTTCGTCAGCTCGACGCTCAAAACATTAAAGTCTGTCCAGAGACTCGCTTTTATTTCAAATCTATCTTCTGATTCATGGAAGCCGACATCAACTCTCCTGTTATGTTCTCACCTCAACAATTCACTCAGTATTCTATGATTGTTAGTAAGACGCCCCCTAGTGGTGGACGGGGTTCATGCTGGCCGCGGTGCAAGTTATAATGCAAAATAAGGTGAACCCGCTTTTAAACGTTGAAACTGATGATCCAACCTCTCCGACTGACAATTGAACATTTTAGCGTCTGTTCTTGTAAAACTGTCAACACTGTTTTCCAGCTGTTATGGCAACATGATCGTCTTCAATACAGAGGACATCACGTTTACACGCAGATTTTAAAAATATGAAGCTGAAACACAATAATTTACTCGAGTAGCATCATTAACACTCATTTCTATCTGCGAACAAAGAGCAGAGATGTTCTCCAGTTATTCCCCAGTAAATGTCACATTTCTTTCTCTTTTCTCTTTGACAAGGTTTTGGAGGGAGAAGCAGCGACCTCCGGTGGCAGCGCAGTGGTACTGCAGCCAATTCAAACCACTGGAAAAGAAATTCAAACGTCTAAATTCTGTAATAAAATTTAAAAAAAATTACAGAACTGATGGTGAAAGCCAAACGACTCATTAGCGCCACCTGGAGGATTAGTAAACCAAAGGGCTGCACTGTGCAGTGGTGAGGCCTGTCGCCTCACAGCGAGAAGAGCAAAGGTTCGAGCCTGTGCTTCAGGTTGAGGTCAAATAATCGAATTGTTGATCCACGAAGTACCAGGAGAGTTCTAGCGATATATATCTAGACCAAAGTACTGCAGGCTGCCTCGTTCCCACTTCACCCTCAAACACAAAGAACAAGAGAAACAGACTAGAACTGTGACAAGAGGAGCTTCATCGGTCTGCATCAAACTCAGGCATTCAAAAATTCTCCCTTTTTGTTTTTTAAATCTCGTATCACTACATTTCAACAAAAGTCAATGATTCGCTGCTAAAACACAATATTTCTAACATATTTCATCTTTCAATAAATACATTGTGCTTGTCAGTCTGGGGGTTGGTGGCCTCTGCTGAGGGGGCGGGGCTATCCATCGGGGAGGGCGAGGCTGTCCATGGGAGGGGGGTATCCGTCGGTATTGGGGGCGTTGACGCCGCCGTCCGGCTGCTGGGGGCGGGGCAATCCATCAGGGAGGGGCTATTCATCGGGGGCGGGGCAATCCATCAGGGAGGGGCTATCCATCGGGGGCGGGGCTATCCATCAGTACCATTCTTGTTGGGGGTGTTGGCGCCGGCGTCCGGCTGCTGGCCGTCTTTGCGTGGCGGCATCCTCTCGTTGATCCGGTCCAGACCGCGAGCCTCCTCGAAGTTCCTGATCTTCCTCGTCGGGGAGAAACTTGAATCGCTGCAGAGAAGAAAAGATCGTCAGAGGATGGAAGGAAGAACAGAACACCTACCAAACACTGAACGAATGATCTGATACAGACAGAGAGAGGGAGGAGAGAGAGAGAGAGGGGAGAGGGAGGGAGAGAAAGAGGAGGGGGAGAGAGAGACAGAGACAGAGGGAGAGAGACAGAGGGAGAGAGACAGAGGGAGAGAGACAGAGGGAGCGAGAGAGAGTGACAGAAATAGAGAGGAGAGAGAGGGAGCGAGAGAGAGGGAGCGAGAGAGAGAGAGAGGGAGAAAGAGACAGAGGAAGAAAGACGAGGAGAGAGGGACGGGAGAAAGAGAAAGAGAAGGAGAGAGAGGGAGTGAGAGTGAGGAGAGAGAGAGAGAGAGAGAGAGAGAGAGAGAGAGAGAGAGAGAGAGAGAGAGGGAGCGAGAGAGAGTGACAGAAATAGAGAGGAGAGAGGGAGCGAGAGAGAGGGAGCGAGAGAGAGGGAGTGAGAGAGAGAGAGGAGAGAGAGAGAGTGACAGAAATAGAGAGGAGAGAGAGGGAGTGAGAGAGAGGGAGCGAGAGAGAGAGAGGAGAGAGAGAGGGAGAAAGAGACAGAGGAAGAAAGACAAGGAGAGAGGGACGGGAGAAAGAGAAAGAGAAGGAGAGAGAGGGAGTGAGAGTGAGGAGAGACAGAGAGAGAGAGAGAGAGAGAGAGAGAGAGAGAGAGAGAGAGAGAGAGAGAGAGAGAGAGAGAGAGAGAGAGAGAGAGAGAGAGAGAGAGTCGTGTGACTCACGGTTTCGTCCCAAAACGTCGCAGGGACCAGACAGAGAACGTGAGCAAATGGAAAGCAAATTTTGTAAGTGACGGTTTTTCTCTCTCTCTCACACACACACACACACACACACACACACACACACACACACACACACACACACACACACACACACACACACACACACACACACACACACACACACACACACACACACACACACACACACACACACACACCAGGATCGACTGAAAACTTCATCAATCAGAAGATTCAGAGAAACAACAAACTTATTTTCACCTTTTCAATGGAAAACGAATCTTTTGCGTTGTTTATTTTTTATCCTTGACGACTGAACGAGCTCAGACCAGCGGTCGTCCGTCAGCCACTTTAAAAACTAAATAATGCTAAAAATAATCACTAAATATTTGAACGATCAGTTGAAAATAATACCAACTGTTAATATTAACAGTATATTTAGATACAAACTATTAAAAAAAAAAAATACAAGTTGAATGCTTGAATACAGTTTAAACCATAAATTAGAAATAAAAAGAAAATAAGAGAAAAAAACTGTTGAAGTCAAATGTAATGCTCAATTTAAAAGAAAATCTGTTGAATATTAAAATAATATAACACACGGTTGGTATTTTGGTACTTTTACCAAATAA
Source organism: Blennius ocellaris (assembly GCF_963422515.1). NCBI lineage: Eukaryota > Metazoa > Chordata > Actinopteri > Blenniiformes > Blenniidae > Blennius > Blennius ocellaris. Next base: position 24,646,756 of record NC_137666.1, on the reverse strand, counting down.
ATAAATGCAAGAATATAAAATAATAACAGAGGCAATGATATATTATATATAGCAATACATCCATATTGGAAATGAATTCAGTTAAAACATGAATGTTGATAAAACAAGATCAAATTAAAAGTCAAAGAAAGTGTTTTTTAAACGTCATATTGATCAGATCAAAGGGAAACTAAAACTCTCAAAATAAAAACGGTTGAAAAGAAGAATTACTTATGACTTGATTGAATTGTTCAAACAGAAATAATTTCTAATCTTGAAAAGTGGAGCGACGTTTTCTAAGACGACGGGCTTCACTGGTTGTTTGAGGATCGTGTGACTGACTGACTGACTGATTGACTGACTGAAGGACTGACTGACTGACTGACTGAAGGACTGACTGACTGATTGAAGGACTGACTGACTGATTGAAGGACTGAAGGACTGACTGACTGATTGACTGACTGACTGACTGACTGACTGAAGGACTGACTGACTGACTGACTGACTGACTGACTGAAGGACTGACTGACTGGACTGAAGGACTGACTGACTGAAGGACTGACTGAAGGACTGAC
>NC_137666.1:24593457-24646002 GCF_963422515.1 Blennius ocellaris | reverse complement strand
GTATAAACCACTGTATGAGTTGCTGGCACCAGCATTCTGCATACAATCGCCTGATTATCAAAATAAATCTCTATGGTGTGAGGCTTTTTGCACCTTGCGATGTGGTGGGCAACTTTGTAAGAGGCTAACAGGCTTCTTTGTTTACTGATGCCGCGCTGACAAAATGACCGGCTTGTTGGCCATACTCATGGAGTTTACCATGAAACAACTCCAGTGCCTTACTGACATAACGGGTGTATGGTCTCCAGGTGTATGGTGTATGGTCTCCAGGTGTATGGTCTCCAGGTGTATGGTGTATGGTCTCCAGGTGTATGGTCTCCAGGTGTATGGTGTATGGTCTCCAGGTGTATGGTCTCCAGGTGTATGGTGTATGGTCTCCAGGTGTATGGTCTCCAGGTGTATGGTGTATGGTCTCCAGGTGTATGGTCTCCAGGTGTATGGTGTATGGTCTCCAGGTGTGTGGTGTATGGTCTCCAGGTGTATGGTGTATGGTCTCCAGGTGTATGGTGTATGGTCTCCAGGTGTATGGTGTATGGTCTCCAGGTGTCGTCTTCATTTATTTGGTTTCATGCTCCGCTGCCAGAGTTTTTAGGCATAAAACACAAACGGGTGTTTCCTGGTTTCCGACGTGTTCACGGTAAACCCAAGGGCGACGTAGCATCGTCATATCTCCTGCTCTTACTAGCTTTATGTTTACTCTCACCTGTTTTCTTTTCCTCTGACGCCTCATCCTTTCTTCTTTTCACTCCTGTCAGAAACTTCTCCACCTCCTCCTCCTCCTCCTCCGCCAGCTCTGTACACCGGTGTTCATGTGTAGTACTTCTTCTTCTCTACTGGTTGAACAGGCAGCCTGTTGATTAGTTTGAGCACTGCTGCCACCTAGTGGCTGGAGGCCCTTATTTTATCCTTCAAGCATGAATAAAGACACTAATACTGAACGTCGCGCCCGCCTCGCGCCCCCCCTGACACCCCACCACGCCCCCCCAGGGGGGCGCGCCCCACCATTTGAGAAGCACTGGCGTAGCGTAACGATCCATAACGTAATCAACCATAACATTCCATAACGTAACGATCCATAACGTAATGAACCACAACATTCCATGGCGTAGCGTAACGATCCATAACGTAATGAACCATAACGGTCCATGACATAACCTAACAATCCATAACGTTCCATAACGTAATGATCCATAACGCAATGTAATGAACCGTAACATTCCATGACATAACGTAACAATCCATAACGTTCCATAGTGTAATGGTAGGTGTGAACTCTCCTTTTGAAGTGAGGACTAATGAGCACATTTCATCTGCTGCAGGCTTTTTCTCTACAACATGAAACACCAGAAAGAACCTCCCGGACCTTCAGATTCTCTATGACACCGTCAGCGTGGCGCCCTCTGCTGGCCGACACCTGCAGGGGGGCGGAGCCACGGTGCAGAGTGCAGGTAATGGTCTGACATGTTCACATCCTGATCCTTTCCTTCCCGTCCCTGTGCTGCTGGAACCAACAGGCTGGGTCTTTATATATTCTGATTGGTGGGGGGACGGTGCAGTGTCCCTCTGTCCACCACAATGTCCCTCTGTCCACCACAATGTCCCTCTGTCCACCACAATGTCCCTCTGTCCACCAGGGGAAGGACATTTTCTGTGCAGATGTAACCCTATCTGCAGATGGATAGATAGATAGATAGATAAATAGATAGATAGATAGATAGATAGATAGAGAGAGAGAGAGAGAGATAGATGATAGAGAGATAGATAGATGATAGACAGATAGATGATAGCTAGATAGATAGATAGATAGATAGATGATAGATAGATAGATAGATGATAGATAGATAGATGATAGATAGATAGATAGATGATAGAGATAGATAGATAGATAGATAGATGATAGATAGATAGATGATAGATAGATATATGATAGATAGATAGATAGATAGATGATAGAGATAGATAGATGATAGATAGATAGATAGATAGATATATGATAGATAGATAGATAGATAGATAGATAGATAGATAGATAGATAGATAGATAGATAGATAGATAGACAGATAGATAGATAGATAGATAGATATATGATAGATAGATAGATAGATAGATAGATATATGATAGATAGATAGATAGATAGATAGATAGATAGATAGACAGATAGATAGATAGATATATGATAGATAGATAGCTAGATAGATAGACAGATGATAGATAGATAGATAGATAGATAGATAGATAGATAGACAGATAGATAGATAGATAGATAGATAGATATATGATAGATAGATAGATAGATAGATATATGATAGATAGATAGATAGATAGATAGACAGATGATAGATAGATAGATAGATAGATAGATAGATAGATAGACAGATGATAGATAGATAGATAGATAGATAAATTGACAACTGGCTGTTGTACCGGGGAACAAAGTAAAGAAAGTCTAATATTGAGTAGAGCGACATCTTGTGGCCAAATGGAAAATCCAAAGTCATTAAAGTCAATCTTTTTTAATCAAAATATTAATTTTATTATCAAAATCCATAAAAATAAACAATATAAAGTGGCGACAAAGAGCTTCAGAGCAGAGCAGACTTAACAAACCAACAGAAGCAACAAAAAAAAAAAAAAAAAAAAAAAATTTAAAATAACATTTAATAACCTGAAAGGTAAATGATCCTGATTCTCTCAAAACAGAGAACATGTAGGTCCAGTGAGTGAAGAAGGTATTTTCAAAAGATGTGGCAGGGTGAGAGCAACATCTCATCACATCCAGTCCACCTCACAGGCTGGCGGCTTTTCTCTCTTTCATGTTTTCATATTCATTGTGTCATGCTGGTGGAACCGGTGGTGGAACCGGTGGTGGAACCGGTGGGATCCCTCATCACCAGTCGGTCCTACGGTACTCAGACACTTCCTCTTACTGCATTAATGACTTGTGTTTCTGCGCAACCTGCTCAGGGACGTGAATCCTTTTGGCGAAAAGCAGCAAATCAGAGTAGAAAGTTCATGTTGTCAAAGTGTCCGACTGCAGCTCAGAGCAGCCGTGGGTTCTCAACATGGCCGCCCTGCGTTCTGCTCACGAAATGTCCGGCGGGCCGGCGCTTCCTGTCCGTCGTCGGCCCTGCTAGCCCAGCCTGCTAGCCCAGCCTGCTAGCCCAGCCGCGTGCTCCGCCGGGACAGCCGGGTGCAGCTAGCACAGCAGAAGCTGGAGTAGTAGGGGTTGGAGCAAAGGCGAGCGTAAACGATCAGCTTGCAGTTGGCGAGTTCCGACTGATCCACACATTCTGGCGGGAGGTGAACGTCTGCGGGTGAGAGGAAACTTTTAAACCGACGGAAACCCAAACCGTGGCAGAGAGAAACCATCCTGCAGGTCTGAGGTGGGCTACAAGCTTTCACACTGAAGGTCTTCAGTCCTCAGGCAAACACTCCGTCGTGGCTTTTTATTTCTCGGGCAGACGACAGAAACACGATTCAACTGGTTGGTCGTCTTTTTGGCCTTTTACAGAGCAAGTCATGGCAAACAATGAAATAATCTGCAAATCAGGAAATAAAACCGATAGGTATAACTGTTCAACCAGACATTGAGCAATAGCTTATAATATTGATTGTAATGTAAAGACCTTGTTTTGATCTCATCATGAAAATACCACGGGGCTTTATGGAAATACTGATCTGAAGAAATCTGTGTGTGTGTGTCTACAGTGTGTCTACAGTGTGAGTGTGTGTCTACAGTGTGAGTGTCTACAGTGTGTGTGTCTACAGTGTGTGGGTCTACAGTGTGTGGGTCTACAGTGTGTGGGTCTACAGTGTGTGTGTCTACAGTGTGTGGGTCTACAGTGTGTGGGTCTACAGTGTGTGTGTGTCTACAGTGTGTGAGTCTACAGTGTGAGTGTCTCCAGTGTGAGTCTACAGTGTGAGTGTCTCCAGTGTGAGTCTACAGTGTGAGTGTCTCCAGTGTGAGTCTACAGTGTGAGTGTCTACAGTGTGAGTGTCTACAGTGTGAGTGTCTACAGTGTGAGTCTACAGTGTGAGTGTCTACAGTGTGAGTGTCTACAGTGTGAGTGTCTCCAGTGTGAGTCTACAGTGTGAGTGTCTACAGTGTGAGTGTCTACAGTGTGAGTCTACAGTGTGAGTGTCTACAGTGTGAGTGTCTCCAGTGTGAGTCTACAGTGTGAGTGTCTACAGTGTGAGTGTCTACAGTGTGAGTGTCTCCAGTGTGAGTCTACAGTGTGAGTGTCTCCAGTGTGAGTCTACAGTGTGAGTGTCTACAGTGTGAGTGTCTACAGTGTGAGTCTACAGTGTGAGTGTCTACAGTGTGAGTGTCTACAGTGTGAGTCTACAGTGTGAGTGTCTACAGTGTGAGTGTCTACAGTGTGAGTCTACAGTGTGAGTGTCTACAGTGTGAGTGTCTACAGTGTGAGTGTCTCCAGTGTGAGTCTACAGTGTGAGTGTCTACAGTGTGAGTGTCTACAGTGTGAGTCTACAGTGTGAGTGTCTACAGTGTGAGTGTCTACAGTGTGAGTGTCTCCAGTGTGAGTCTACAGTGTGAGTGTCTACAGTGTGAGTGTCTACAGTGTGAGTGTCTCCAGTGTGAGTCTACAGTGTGAGTGTCTACAGTGTGAGTGTCTCCAGTGTGAGTCTACAGTGTGAGTGTCTACAGTGTGAGTGTCTACAGTGTGAGTCTACAGTGTGAGTGTCTACAGTGTGAGTGTCTACAGTGTGAGTCTACAGTGTGAGTGTCTACAGTGTGAGTGTCTACAGTGTGAGTGTCTCCAGTGTGAGTCTACAGTGTGAGTGTCTACAGTGTGAGTGTCTACAGTGTGAGTCTACAGTGTGAGTGTCTACAGTGTGAGTGTCTACAGTGTGAGTCTACAGTGTGAGTGTCTACAGTGTGAGTGTCTACAGTACAGAGTGATTGTGCTTCTTGAGTCGACCAACACGTGAACCAAAAGTAAAGTTCCACTCCGACGGTGAGATTCCAGTGAGACGAGCTGCGTTCAGACTCTACAGGTTGAGACGAGGTTCTCACCGTCTCGAGGCTCTTTGATGACCTTGACTTCAGCCGTGGCGCTGACGGAGTAGATCCCAGTGTAGGCGTTACAGGTGTAGGTGCCCTCGTCTGAAGGTTTGACGTTGTTTATGATCAGGCTGCCGTCCGGCGACGTCAGGACATTACGGCCATCTGGACGGACCAGGACGCCATTTCTGACGTTAAAGACACAAGAAACAGGCCTGCTGCTTCACTGGTTCCTCTGTTACAACCAAACACCTGAGGAAATACGTTACAACCAAACACCTGAGGAAATACGTTACAACCAAACACCTGAGGAAATACGCCTCTGGACTTTATAATCTGGTTTTGATAGAAAAGTCCTCGTGTTGACACTTTCAGCCATTAAAGTCAGGGTTTGGGTTTAGGGTAGGGTTCAAGGTGTAGGGTCGGGTTTGATGTTTGGAGTTTAGGTTTAGGGTAGGGTTTGAAGTTCAGAGTTTAGGTTCAGGGTAGGGTTTAAGGTTTAGGGTAGGGTTTAAGTTTTAGGGTAGGGTTTAAGGTTTAGGGTTTAGGGTTTAGCTACAACATCTCTACATTTCACTGACTAATGAATAACGACCTCGAGCGTTGTTTTGAGGATTTAGGGTTTCTGTTTCTAGGTGTGAGTATTTGGAGGGGTTACTTTTCCAGCACTACAGTAATCCTACATTTCCCACCTGGCGTCACTGACTACAACCTCCATGTTAGCATCAGGGTGAGAAACTCCACCAGTGACGTGAAGTTGCCCCACCGTCCTGCTTCCCTCACATCTAGACTGTGGAATGAAGTAACTATCCCAGTACTTTAGTTCCTGGTTACCTGGACCAGCCGATGTTGACGTTGTCTCCTGACACCACACAGGGCAGCAGAGCCGTGCTGCCTTCAGACACCTGGATGTTATTGGGCGCTCTGGTGATCTTCAGATCCGCTGGACGGGGAAACCAGAGAATCGTCAAATGGTCAGACCAGGTCGGAACTCAGAGGCACTTTTAATGGAACCACAATGGGAGAACAGCAGAGAGTAATATTTTTATCGACAACGACCTAAAGTTAGCTGGGATGTTTCAGACAACCTAACAGTAACTAAGTTGACAAGTTGCACAGCCTGATTTGTGGTGTAAAATCATCTTGTGCCACCAGGTGGGGCAGTGGCTCACTTCACCGATCCTCCTGCATTCAGTGCAAAACAGTGAAGCAGCAGACACGGTTGGGAAAACAAATGTTGTAATCCAGAATCATTATCTTTAGTTTTCTGTATTTCTGTTTTCCCTCGCGGTTTGTTTTTCCCTCTTCTTCTTCTTCTTCGTTAGCTATGAGGCACTGCCGGAATCCGAAGCAGCCAATCAGAGTTCAATGCCTGCCCTGACAACCGTGTCTGTCACATTTCAGTTTTGCACATTTTGAGCTGGCGCACAGCAGAACTTGAGCGGAGGTGGAGAGATTTGAGCGAGTAAGAGAGGCAGGTTAAGCGCAGTGGCGAGAAACCGAGCGCAGAAATGATTTGTCTTTGCGCAATTTAAATATTTCCTCAAAATGCTATTAGTGCACTTGCACAATTCATTTTTTTGCGCTCCAATTTTCCCATCGCTCGCCCAGAATTCTGGCACAAATATAACCCCATAGACGGGAGTTTGAACGGAAGACGAGCAACGTCGCCCACTGAGCCAGACCTGCTCCTGCAGGATGAGAAGGAAAGAGAAAGAGGCGGGACGAACCCACCTTGGACCCGCAGGTGCAGCTGGCGGTGCTCCAGCTGCTGAGGGCTGGAGGCTGAACACGTGTAGACGCCCGAGTCCTCCGGCTGCAGAGGCCCAACTATCAAGGTGCCGTCGGCGTGGTGGGTGATCCTGCAGCACAGCAAGACTTCTGGTTACTGCGTCTCACACTGGAGCCACACAGTCAATGGAGAACGTGTGAAATATGGAACATATGACCAAGTGCCAGAATACCAGAACCGCCTTGTTGCTAGTAGCTTTGGTACTCAGTAAGAAATCAAGGTTTCTGAACTGTGTTTAGTGGTATTTTTGTTTTTATTGGCTATGTTGTACATGCAGTATTAGTACATATGTTGATGTTATTAAGTGTTGATTTTAATACTAAATCAGTAATGTAAAAGCCATTTGAAAAGTTCAGTTACTTCATCAGTTACTAAAAGGATTTTAAATGCATAATTAAATCACATATATATTTTCATATTTTTTCCATCCATCCAGTGAATCCTTGCTATTTAGTTTTTTTAGATACTAGTTAGTTACTTTTCCAGTTAGTGTCAATAAAAAGTAAGCAGTTACTTGGTGTAGCTCTCTTGCCTGAAAGCCGAGGGTTTGAATTCTCCTGGGTTCTCCGTCTGCGTGTGAGGGTTTCCTGCCACTGCACTGCCCCGGGGCTGCCACACAGGGGCGCTGTTGCTCCAGTGTCAGTGCTCGCTCCCCCCCCTCCCTCCCTGTTTTCTCCTGGGTCTGTTTATGAAGAACAACTGATGACCAGGCTGGGTCACCCTGTGTTCTGATTCCACGCTCTTATTTTGGCGGGTCTATGCTGGAGTCTGACTGCTTCCCTAATACAATCACAACGGCTCCTATTGCCCCAAACCACCACTGACCAGAGAGGGGTAACCCGAACCCTCACCAGAGAGGAGGAAAGGCATGACAAAGCAAGATGCTCATTGATTGATCGAAAGAGGAAGCCCCGCCCCTTTAGCCAGTGGTGGCTAAAGATGCTAATTAGCTCCAGTGTAGGCGAACATATGACATCAGTCGCAGTAGATTTTCTGTAAATCCCTGTAGTTGCAGTGAGATACTGATAATATATTTCTAACCTTCATTAGGAATCACTTTGTCTATTTAGACTTGGATTGAGATATTTTTATCCTGTAATCATTCATTAGCATCACACTTTACCGGTAACAAGGACAGACTGGGAAATACTATGTGTTTGTCTTATCCAAGAAAAAAGTATGTTTCTCGGCATTGTACTGTAACTGTACTCATAAACACTTACATTTAAAAATGGCTGGTAAAAATGTTGAGTGGCTGTTAGACTTGGCAGCAGGTGAACCAAGAACTTCATTTCTATCTCTGGACCAAACACTGGTCACATTCTGCTTAGTTTACTTCTTAAAAGTTCTGCAGCAGCACTAATAGTCTCCACATCTGGAGCGACGCCCCAGAAGTGAAGAAAGTGTGTCCTCTCTCTCCCCGGCTTGTTCCAGGTTTTAAAAAGTGTGTTGCTCCAAGCAGCCAATCAGAAATCAAACCCTATATAGTGTCATCAGGGGTTTAGCCAATCACAATCAAGGTAGGCTCCTCCCCTTTGACTCCTCCCACATCAGGCAGCTCTGCTCTGGCACATGGCACCACGAGAGGAAGCACTTCCTCCTCTTCCCATAGATGGGCGTGTGTGGGCGGAGCCAGTCCAGCTCACACAGACACAGCAGATTCTGAATGCAGCTCCTAGGATCTGATATTCTAATGGAGGAAAATCAAGGAGGAGCTGGAAACTTTGAATACGAGGTTTCTGGACCGAGCAGAGCAGGAGGAGGAAGTGAAGATGGAGGAGGAGGAGGAGGTGAAGATGGAGGAGGAGGTGAAGATGGAGGAGGTGAAGATGGAGGAGGAGGAGGTAAAGATGAAGGAGGAGGAGGAGGTGAAGATGGAGGAGGTGAAGGTGGAGGAGGAGGAGGTGATGATGGAGGAGGAGGAGGTGAAGATGGAGGAGGAGGAGGTGAAGATGGAGGAGGAGGAGGTGAAGGTGGAGGAGGAGGAGGAGGTGAAGGTGGAGGAGGAGGAGGTGAAGATGGAGGAGGAGGTGAAGATGGAGGAGGAGGTGAAGATGGAGGAGGAGGTGAAGATGGAGGAGGTGAAGATGGAGGAGGAGGAGGTAAAGATGGAGGAGGAGGAGGAGGTGAAGATGGAGGAGGTGAAGGTGGAGGAGGAGGAGGTGAAGGTGGAGGAGGAGGAGGAGGAGGTGAAGATGGAGGAGAGGACTCTTTCAAACTAAGAGCGTGACCATGGGTACCTGGGGTCTCTGAGGGTCTGTCCATCTTTGGTCCACTGGATCGTGACGGCCTGCAGAGCTGAGGGGGGGATGATGGTGCAGGGCAGGCTGACCGTTTGTCCTCCACGCATTTCCACCAAAGACGAGCTCGTCTGATCAATACTGAACCTGAGAGGTAGAAGAAACACAACGTGATGCTTCGGTCACAGCCTCATGAATTCAACATAGAACACAAGGAGATTTAAGGCTTCATATCGCCGACACACGGTTCTGACGGTACCTTGGGAACGGACCGTCTCTGGGCAGCGATGTAGGACCTTGGTGTGACGATCCTTCTGTGTGACACAGAGAAGCTCAGAAACACAAAATGACCCAGTGTTCCTGTGCCACACTCGGCGGGGTTAAACTCAGTGTTTTTACTGAATCTGGCCAAAAGGAGAACTCCCAAGCTAGAAACTCTCCAACATTCATCAGTGACCAATGCTGGACCGTCTCTGGCTGGACGGTCAGAGACTGACCCTCCTCTTCGCTCCGCTGCAGCGCCGCTCCGCTGCAGCGACGCCCAGAGCTTTGAGTGGAACCAAAGGACGTGTCGGTCCTCCCCTCAGTGACCTGCCGTCAGCCTCTCACACAAATATGGACAAAACCCTCACATTGAGAGTGTCCAGACATTGTGGGCACCTGGTGCAGCGTGTGGAACCACCAGCTGCCTCGTTATAGCAGCGTGAGATTCAAAAACAGCATGACATGTATGGAGTAGAGTTAAAGTGTTATTGTGGAGAAGAAAACCTGCAGTGACTCATTAGAGAAGTGAGGGAGGAACCTGGGGGAACAAGAACCTGCTGGAACAAGAACCTGGGGGAACAAGAACCTGGGGGAACAAGAACCTGCTGGAACAAGAACCTGCTAGAACAAGAACCTGGGGGAACAAGAACCTGCTGGAACAAGAACCTGCTGCAGTTTAGTGGAACTATCAGCTTAGAACGTTCTTCTGTTCACTGATACAGTGGAGTGTGATTTCAGTGTGTCTCTGGGAAAAATGTTGATGATGATGATGATGATGATGATGATGATGATGATGATGATGATGATGATGATGATGATGATGATGATCACCTCAATGTGGGCCACTGACAGTACAGACGGTACAGACGGTACAGAAGGTACAGACGGTACAGACAGTACAAACAGTACAGACGGTACAGACGGTACAGACGGTACAGACGGTACAGACAGTACAAACAGTACAGACGGTACAGACGGTACAGACGGTACAGACGGTACAGACAGTACAAACAGTACAAACAGTACAGACGGTACAGACGGTACAGACAGTACAGAAGGTACAGACGGTACAGACAGTACAAACAGTACAGACGGTACAGACGGTACAGACGGTACAGACGGTACAGACAGTACAAACAGTACAAACAGTACAGACGGTACAGACGGTACAGACAGTACAAACAGTACAAACAGTACAGACGGTACAGACAGTACAGAAAGTACAAACAGTACAGACGGTACAGAAGGTACAGACGGTACAGACAGTACAGATGGTGCAGACGGTACAGACAGTACAGACGGTACAGAAGGTACAGACAGTACAGACGGTACAGACAGTACAGAAGGTACAGACGGTACAGACAGTACAGACAGTACAGACAGTGCACCAGTTCAAACATCATGAGCACAAGCTGCGCCCATCAAATTGATAAAGAAAACGTATATTTGTACATACAGTATACAGTACAGGCCAACTGCGAGTACAGGTGTACACGTTGTAACGGCATGAACTTCACTGTGGGATTGCTTTGTTTCCTTTCTTTCTTTTTTAAGAAAAAAATTGTTTTAAACACGGCGAGAGAGAGAGAGAGAGAGAGAGAGAGAGAGAGAGAGAGAGAGAGAGAAAGAGAGAGAGAAAGAGAGAGAGAGAGAGAGAGAGAGAGAGAGAGCAAGTGAATTACTACAAAATACACTATCACTGAGGGTTTTATCTCTGTTGATAAAGTATTTGCTGACTGTGATTCTGAGGAGGACGATCGATCAGCCACGGAGGGCGGAGTTACGTGATGCACCTGAACACGTCACACTTGTATCAACAGCATGAAGCCTGTTTACCATAAAAATCCACAGATGAGCCTCATCGTTTAAGCCGCTGGGTTCAAAGCGTGTAAAAAACATAGCGGCTTTTAGTCCGAACATTACGGAAAGTTCCGGTGTGCAGCGTACGCTTGAATAAAGTCCCGGCACACTGAGGGGTAAAACTGAAAAGAGCCGGTGCTGCGTACCGGTGCATACCGACCCCCCGAGGCCACATTTTCCACAACTGTGTGTGTGTGTGTGTGTGTGTGTGTGTGTGTGTGTGTGTGTGTGTGTGTGTGTTACAGTATAATATTGCCACTTATTTCATGTAATATGGTCAAAACTTTGTTTCTAGAAATCCTCACAGTGGTGGACTTGCACTCTACCTAAATCCAGACTTATGTTAGATGTTTATTAATTAATTAATTAACGTAAAAAGTTTCACCAAAAGCTAAAAGGACGTGATAAGAATAGTCCCTGAATTCAAAATGAGTCTCTATGTGTTGAGTCGAAATTAATTCTGTGGTTTTCCCTCAATGACTATCCATTACAAGCTTCAGTATATATATATATATATATATATATATATATATATATATATATATATATATATATATATATATATGTATATATAAAACCAGTGCAAAGTTATTTAGAGGATGAAAGCTTTCCAGAGACTGACAGGTCTTACCAGAGACTAGCAGGCCTTACCAGAGACTGACAGGTATTACCAGAGACTGACAGGTATTACCAGAGACTGACAGGTATTACCAGAGACTGACAGGTATTACTAGAAACTGATAGGTCTTACCAGAGACTGACAGGTCTTACCAGAGACTGACAGGTATTACTAGAAACTGATAGGTCTTACCAGAGACTGACAGGTCTTACCAGAGACTAGCAGGCCTTACCAGAGACTGACAGGCCTTATCAGAGACTGACAGGTCTTATCAGAGACTGACAGGTCTTACTAGAAACTGATAGGTCTTACCAGAGACTGACAGGTCTTACCAGACACTGACAGATCTGACCAGAGACTGACAGGCCTTACCAGAGACTGACAGGTCTTACCAGAGACTGACAGGTCTTACCAGAGACTGACAGGCCTTACCAGAGACGGACAGGTCTTACTAGAGACTGACGGGTCTTACCAGAGACTGATAGGTCTTACCAGAGACTGACAGGTCTGACCAGAGATTGACAGGCCTTACCAGAGACTGACAGGTCTTACTAGAGACTGACAGGTCTTACTAGAGACTGATAGGTCTTACCAGAGACTGACAGGTCTTACCAGACACTGACAGGTGGATGTAGCAGTGGCTTACCAGAGACTGACAGGTCTTACCAGGCACTGACAGATCTGACCAGAGACTGACAGGCCTTACCAGAGACTGACAGGTCTTACCAGACAGTGACAGGTCTTAACAGAGACTGAGAGACTGACAGGTCTTACCAGAGACTGACAGGTCTTAACAGAGACTGACAGGTCTTACCAGACAGTGACAGGTCTTAACAGAGACTGAGAGACTGACAGGTCTTACCAGAGACTGACAGGTCTTACCAGACAGTGACAGGTCTTAACAGAGACTGAGAGACTGACAGATCTTAACAGAGACTGACAGGTCTTACCAGACAGTGACAGGTCTTAACAGAGACTGAGAGACTGACAGGTCTTACCAGAGACTGACAGGTCTTAACAGAGACTGACAGGTCTTACCAGACAGTGACAGGTCTTAACAGAGACTGAGAGACTGACAGGTCTTACCAGAGACTGACAGGTGGATGTAGCGGTGGTCTCTCTCCTGCTCTCTAGTAGCGACACACAGGAACCAGCCGGAGTCCCCCGTGGTGAGAGGACCGACCAGCAGGGAGCCGTTGGGCTGCTGGTGGTGCCTGGAGAGACGGAGGCACAGAGCCTGACACAGGTTAAACACACACACACACACACACACGATAGAAACACTAATCACAAGCATGTGAAGTGTGTTTGTACGGACCGGCGCGAGGACAAGGGGACCCCGTCCCTCCTCCACTCCACGGCGATGGTGGAGGACGGCGGAGGACTGACTCTGCAGGGCAGCACCACCGTCTGGCCGGCCAGGGCCTCCACCGTGGAGGGGTCGCTCTTATCGATGGACACTCCTCCCAGGGTCAAGCTGAGCGGGCGGGGGACGGCGGGACCAGGAGAGACAACAGGAAGGAAAGAAGAAAAACAAAGGACAACACCAGGAAGGGGGGGAGGGGGCAAAAGAAGAGAGATTTGTGGGAAAGGAGAGATTGGAAGTCACTTTATGCTTGTTTTGTTGGCCAACTGGAGCATAAAGAGTGCCCACGACCCGGCAGGAGGAGGAGGAGGATCCAACACTGACATGCAAGAGGCTCATGCAACATGGAGAGTGAGGAGACCAATCACTGACCGCCACCCGACGACGCACTGCTAATAAACCCCTGAAGTACGGCGCTGCGTTCAAACACCACGGTGAGAATCGTTGTCACAATCAAAAAGTGCACCTCGTCGTCTACCGATGTTTTGCCCAGTGGTCTATTGAAAGAAGCGTCTCATGCCGGCCATGTGGTTCTACTGTTCTCAAGCCTTTTCCTTCATAGAGGACCTGAATCTCCACACAGTGAAGGAGCTCAGGCCGGAATCCTCCGAATAACAAGCTGCTACTGTATGACTGTCGAACCCCCCCGCCCCCCAAAAAATGTCCCAAATCCTGGACTTTCTTCTGTCTTCTATCAGGGATCATGTGACAAATGAAGCTTCAGCTGTGGGTCTGTGAGCACATGGTGTCACCGTCCTCCTCCAGAGACCGCTCTAAACATCTGATGGTACTGGGATCTCTTCAATTCAGGCCAATGTCTTTTAAAAAACACAAAAAAGAAAACTCTGTTCATATGTGAGGAGTGAAGAGAGAACGAGTGCTGTCGTCGTGGTGATCCTCCCCGTCCTCTGTCTCTGGCCTCAGGTGAAGCAAACTTTTCTATCCTACTTCTTTCAATGTGCATGTGAAGATCCTGCTGTTGTCTCATGCTGATATCTAGGGACTCGTGAAAGGCCTAAGGTCCTCAAATTCATGTCGGTGGCAGGTTTTGAAAAACCTTTCATGTTCCATCAGCGCTGTGTCATTCACACCAGAATTGAAGTAAAACCAGATTCCGGCTCGGGGGCCCCGGCCGAATACCATCTGAGATTTTCAGGTGGATTGGCTAGCTTGCGGCCTAGCATGTCCGTTAGCATGCTAGCAAACATTGTCCGATTGAGCTGAGATTTGGTAGGTGGCCTAATGGGGGTGCTGCGGTCACGAATCACTAGCTAATTAGCTGGTTTTGACGCTGTTTTATTTTTAAAAAATTTCAAAATAAAAGTCATTTAAAAAAAAAATGATAAAAAACTTCCAAAATTCTTTCTGATCCGGTCTAGAAGATCGTGCCCACCCCGACAGGCTTGAACGAGGTCCCAGCCAATGCTGCTTGCAGCTTTAATTTTCTTTTCTTTTTTTTTGATTCAGAAAAAAACTGCAGGATTTTGAGCACATCTTCCGAGGGTGTATTGAGTTTACCGCTCCACCACCATGTCGTCACATCAAAAGCACAATCAGTCTTACTTCTTAAAACAGTGATTAAAGCTGAATTAAAGAGCAACAGAAGTGATCGGTTCTGCAGTACGACACAAGTAAGATGGAGCCCAGAGTCTTTTTCACCATTTAAACCCCCCCAACACAAAACAAAGTGTTTTAGTGATGACATATATACATACAATGACATGAAGCATCACAGCACAACGTTTATTAGTTTGATCTCGTGACAAGTAGATGGAAAGACAAAGCCCAACAGTGGCGGTCGAACAACAGTGAGGTAGCAGGAAAATAAACTCCAGACAAACAGTGAAGAGTCCCAAAAGCCTTAGACAGAATGTGTGTCCATGTCGGGTCGCTGTGAGTTTTCTGACTTCCTCTCACATTGTGTGGAGGTTAAAGAAACAAGGTGGCGCTACAGGAAGTGGGCGTGGCGTGGGGGGGCGTGGCGTGGGGGGGCGTGTCTACAAGCAGCCAGAGTTTAGCCTGACAGAGAAGCAGGTCGGGTGACATGAAGCACAACACACAACAGTTTTCTTCTTTTTTTGGGGGGCTTTCAATAGAAAAATCAAAGCGGAGAATCGAACATCATTCCAGGAACTAACACTTGTGACCGCAGGGCCTCGTGAGTGTCACCGACACACACCCCACGCCACCAGTTAAACCACCGGAGGAGCAAGACTTGATGGTTCATTACGATCATTTAAGTCAGCCAATTTCTATTTAAAGCCTAAAAAGAAAAAAGAAAAAAAATCTATCCTTCACTTCAACAATTGCAGACCCTCCGCTAGCAAGCATGCTAATAATTCGATTGCATAATGTTAGCGTTGTGCTTCAACATCAAAAAAAAAAAGAACTGCACAAGTGTGACATATTGATGCACCGGGCTCAATTCACTGAAATCAAGTGAACATCAGCTTCATCATCATACTTGAGGTGGAGTTAATGAGGCAGAGGTTTGGTCTTCAGCTCACGGTTTGGCGGTTCCTGGTTCCTTCAGCAGTCCTACAGGACTGGAACCAGCAGGGCGAGGCTGAGCCCTGTGCTGTGCTCCCTGAGGGTCTTCAGGTGGTCTTACCTGGCAGCTGGACCCGCGTGCTGTGCGGCGGCGGCGGGCGCCGGCCGGCGTGGCCGCAGGTACAGTCGACCTCTGTGGGCGTGCGTGGCTGCACTGGTGGCCTGTCTGCCGGTTCCACCGGCAGAACCGCCCTGGACGGTGAAGGTCCCGCCCATGCTGCGTGACGTTGCGTCTGTGGAACCTCCGGCTGTGGAGCTTCCTGCTCTGGAACCTGCTCCTGACGGGCTCCGTCCACCACCGGGGGTCCTTCCCGGGGTGGGCTCTCTGGCAGGGGTGGGTTCTCTGGCGGAGGTGGGTTCTCTAGCGGGGGTGCTCTCTCTCGCGGGGGTGGGTTCTCTCGCTGGGGTGGGTTCTCTCGCGGGGCCTGGCAGACCAGGCGAGGTGACGGGACAGGCCCTCTGACACTCTGCCCGGGTCATGAAGTTGTTGCTGTTGCCATGGCAACCGCCGTACCAGAAGTGTGCACACTTGGATGTGAGGACGTCGAAGTGGTAGCGTGACACCCAGCTGCTGCAGGAGCCGGCGGCGCGAGGCAGAGAGCAGAGGGATCGCTCCACTGCAGCAAAGAAACCATCCATCAACAGGGAATTCAACTACAAACACAACCTTGTGAAGTACACCGACAGAGAAACACAACCTTGTGAAGTACACCGACAGAGAAACACAATGTTGTGAAGTACACCGACAGAGAAACACAATGTTGTGAAGTACACCGACAGAGAAACACAATGTTGTGAAGTACCCTGACAGAGAAACACAATGTTGTGAAGTACACCGACAGAGAAACACAATGTTGTGAAGTACACCGACAGAGAAATACAACGTTGTGAAGTACCCCGACAGAGAAACACAACGTTGTGAAGTACCCCGACAGAGAAACACAACGTTGTGAAGTACCCCGACAGAGAAATACAACGTTGTGAAGTACCCCAACAGAGAAATACAACGTTGTGAAGTACCCCGACAGAGAAATACAACCTTGTGAAGTACACCAACAGAGAAATACAACGTTGTGAAGTACACCGACAGAGAAACACAACCTTGTGAAGTACCCCGACAGAGAAATACAACCTTGTGAAGTACACCAACAGAGAAATACAACGTTGTGAAGTACACCGACAGAGAAACACAACCTTGTGAAGTACCCCGACAGAGAAATACAACGTTGTGAAGTACCCCGACAGAGAAACACAACGTTGTGAAGTACCCCGACAGAGAAACACAACGTTGTGAAGTACCCCGACAGAGAAATACAACGTTGTGAAGTACCCCGACAGAGAAATACAACGTTGTGAAGTACCCCGACAGAGAAACACAACGTTGTGAAGTACCCCGACAGAGAAACACAACGTTGTGAAGTACACCGACAGAGAAATACAACATTTTGAAGTACACCGACAGAGAAATACAACATTGTGAAGTACCCCGACAGAGAAATAGAAATAGAAAGGACTTTGACTGTCCTTTTTCCTGAACTGGAGGACGGAAATGTTGTTCCTCTTTCTCTGGCTTCAGCGTTTCCAGTGGAAGGAACTGACTGAACAAATACTGCTGAAGCTACATTCATTACTGTGATCACATCTTCCTGAATGGACATCCAGACACTGTTGTATTAATACATTTCCATGAGTCTTGTACTTCCTAGTTAAGGGGTCAGGTGACTAACATGGAGATTCCAGCGCTCAGCGGATGTCGTCAAAGGTGCCGATCACAATAATAACCAATAATACCTCTTATTTATCACATTACGCTTTTCTACTGATCTGATTGAAAGAGAAACTAAACACATTGCACCTCTGAGGGCAGTCAAAGCAGGACTCTCACCGTGGTTGGGTGGATCGGGGCACGCCTCTCCGTTGGCGCCCCCTGCAGGTGTGGTCCGGTCGTAGCAGCAGCCGTAGGTGGTGGTCCGGCACTGAGCGGCGTTCTCAGTGGGGAGAGAAGGAGCAGCCTGAGGAGACAAGGAACGGCCACACTGAGAGGAATAGAAGCCGGATGAAGAGGGATGTCGGTTTAAAGCGTCTGGTGTTTCTTACAGTGGGTGGAGGCGCCTCAAACTCCACACAGCCTTCCTTGTTGGGGCCCTGAGCTGCAGCCACTCCGTCTCTGCAGCAGCCGTGACTGACGGGGAACAGTGAAACTAAACGTTCTGCACATGGAGGCCAACTATAAGAGAACTGTACAACTTAGACCAGGGGTCGGCAACCCAACGCTCTGTGGTCCTCCTGGAGCCTCCGTCCCACTGCACTTCATCCTGGAGGGACGTAAGGAGGCAAGGCCACCCAGAGAGGGACGTAAGGAGGCAAGGCCACCCAGAGAGGGACGTAAGGAGGCAAGGCCACCCAGAGAGGGACGTAAGGAGGCAAGGCCACCCAGAGAGGGACGTAAGGAGGCAAGGCCACCCAGAGAGGGACGTAAGGAGGCAAAGACACCCAGAGAGGGACATAAGGAGGCAAAGCCACCCAGAGAGGGACGTAAGGAGGCAAGGCCACCCAGAGAGGGACGTAAGGAGGCAAAGACACCCAGAGAGGGACGTAAGGAGGCAAGGCCACCCAGAGAGGGACGTTAGGAGGCAAAGACACCCAGAGAGGGACATAAGGAGGCAAAGCCACCCAGAGAGGGACGTAAGGAGGCAAGGCCACCCAGAGAGGGACGTAAGGAGGCAAGGCCACCCAGAGAGGGACGTAAGGAGGCAAGGCCACCCAGAGAGGGACGTAAGGAGGCAAGGCCACCCAGAGCGCAGTCCCTACAAAGAGTGGTAAAATGTAGGGTCCGGTGTGGACAGTGTGGACGGTGTGGACGGTGTGGTCGGTGTGGACGGTGTGGTCAGTGTGGACGGTGTGGTCGGTATGGACGGTGTGGTCGGTGTGGACAGTGTGGACGGTGTGGTCAGTATGGACAGTGTGGTCAGTGTGGACGGTGTGGTCGGTATGGACGGTGTGGACGGTGTGGACGGTATGGACGGTGTGGACGGTGTGGACGGTGTGGTCAGTGTGGACGGTGTGGATGGTGTGATCGGTGTGGTCGGTGTGGACGGTGTGTGGACGGTGTGGACGGTGTGATCGGTGTGGACGGTGTGTGGACGGTGTGGACGGTGTGGACGGTATGGACGGTGTGGACGGTGTGGACGGTATGGACGGTGTGGACGGTGTGGACGGTGTGGTCAGTGTGGACGGTGTGGACGGTGTGATCGGTGTGGTCGGTGTGGACGGTGTGTGGACGGTGTGGACGGTGTGATCGGTGTGGACGGTGTGTGGACGGTGTGGACGGTGTGATCGGTGTGGACGGTGTGGTCGGTGTGGACGGTGTGGACGGTGTGTGGACGGTGTGGACGGTGTGGTCGGTGTGGACGGTGTGTGGACGGTGTGGACAGTATGGACGGTGTGGATGGTGTGGACGGTGTGGACGGTATGGTCAGTGTGGACGGTGTGGACGGTGTGGTCAGTGTGGACAGTGTGGATGGTGTGGACGGTGTGGACGGTGTGATCGGTGTGGTCGGTGTGGACGGTGTGTGGACGGTGTGGTCAGTGTGGACGGTGTGGTCGGTGTGGACGGTGTGGACGGTGTGTGGACGGTGTGGACGGTGTGATCGGTGTGGACGGTGTGGTCGGTGTGGACGGTGTGTGGACGGTGTGGACAGTATGGACGGTGTGGATGGTGTGGACGGTGTGGACGGTATGGTCAGTGTGGACGGTGTGGACGGTGTGGTCAGTGTGGACAGTGTGGACGGTGTGTGGACGGTGTGGACAGTATGGACGGTGTGGACGGTGTGGTCAGTGTGGACGGTGTGGTCGGTATGGACGGTGTGGACGGTGTGGACAGTATGGACGGTGTGGACGGTGTGGACGGTATGGATGGTGTGGACGGTGTGGACGGTGTGATCGGTATGGACGGTGTGGACGGTGTGGACGGTGTGGACAGTATGGACGGTGTGGACGGTGTGGTCGGTGTGGACGGTGTGGACGGTGTGGACAGTATGGACGGTGTGGACGGTGTGGACGGTATGGACGGTGTGGTCCCTGGAGGAGCTCATTGTGGTCCTGGTCCACATTCCAGAGGCTGCGGTCCACCAGCCTCACCCCCCAGGCCCCTCCAGGGTTAATGACGGGGGTCGCTACCTGGTCTGGCTGCAGTCCGGCTGGACCGGGGTGGGGGCGGGGCCCCGGGGGCAGCCCAGCCCCTGGGGGCCCCCTGCTGAGGTGCGGCCGTCCGGGCAGCAGCCATAGTAGGACTGGGAGCAGTGGAGCGCCGGGGCGGAGCCGTGGGGGTCCTGGACGGCGCCGGTCTGGGTGGGGTCCCTCGTCTCCGGCCGGCCGGCTGTGGGGGGAGGGGGGGGGGGGGGGGCAGTGGAGGGATGTCATGCGTCACAAACCACACAGGCTGAGCGTCTTTTTAAAACTCAGAGCGAGCATGCAGCGGGCTGGGGAGAGTTTGAGTTCATAGTAAATACTTTGAAAAAAAGAAAAGTTTTATTTGTCTATTTTTTCTTCCAAAGTGGTTCGGAGGAAATGTGAAATTCACATTCCAGCCCGCTACGACGGCTCGTATTCCAGAAGCACCGGGGCCGGCAGGAGCACACTCCACTGCTCTGGAAATATTTTAATCAGGCCAACAATGACGATGAAAACATGTCACTCAGGATAATTAGTGCGAGGACAGACTGCTGGGTACATCGGGGTGGAGGGGGGGGTGGAGGGGGGGGGGGGGGGGGTGGAGCATTCACACCTACAGTTAACACTCACTGGTCCAAAGCATGATGGGAAGGTTTTCAGAAGGATAAGATGCTCCAGACTGAACTGTTGATGAACTCAGGATGAACTAAAGTCTCGACTCAGGACTCAATGTTTCTCTCTTTATATCACGTCGGATTCAGTTAATGGAAGTTTGGAGGCTGCAGCTGTTTGACTTGTGGTTTTACATGCACTTATTTTCATTTATTTTCAGATTCATTACACTTTAAATACTTTGTACTCTAAAGATAAAGTGTTTTTAACTCTAAACTCTGGTCTATAAAGTTTTGAATGGCCTAAATAATCTCAGACTGACTTGTAGAATCTAGAACCTCCAGACCTCTGAGGTCCTCAGGAAGAGGTTCCCTCACTGTTCCGAGAGTCCGAAGAAACAAGGTGAAGCAGCTTTTAGTTCCTACCTCCTCACCTGTGGAACAAACTTCCTGAACACCTGAAGACTGATGAAACACTCACTTCTTCTAAATCTGGACTTAAAACATTCTTATTTGCTCAGGTTTTTGAATAAAAATAGACTTGACTTACTTTATTAAACTTATCTTATTAAATCTCTTACCTTATGTATTATACTATAATGCATTTCTTTCATTTCTTCTGAAGCTTTAATGTATTTCTTTTATTCCATATTTCTTTAATTTCTTTGTAAAGCACTGTCAATTGCCTTGTGTTTGAATTGTGCTACATAAATAAGCTTGCCTTGCCTTGCCTTGCCTTTAAAAAAAAAAAAAATCAATACTCCACCCATTCATTTATTTCTATTCAACATGATTTGTTTAGGATCGAGAGCCTTCGGCCTTATTTGGGAAACAGAAGAATTGGATTCCAACCTGTTGCACGCTCTTCCACAACCGGCCGCAAGACAGTGTGAGAGCCGTCGTGTCCTCGAGGGTCCTGGACGCTGGGAACCACTGTGAGAACATCGGGCGGAACGGCAGGAAGAAGTGACAGAAAAAAACATGGGTGTGAATATAAAAGACGACGTCATCTTCCATTCAGCCACTTCTGTTCCAAAGTTCGGCACCGAGGTTAAAAGCTCATGAGCCTGGGCTGATTTTGGTTCGTCTGCCAGAGTTCTGACTCTGTTTCGGCCGGCCGCCTGTGACGACGGTCCAACCTGAGAGCGGGAAGGGCTTCTTCAAACCCTCTCTGTTGTTTGGGCGTTGAAACGAGAGGTTGTTCAGCTGAACATGAGAGCAACGCTACAGGAACAGTGGGCTCAGTCGTCTTCTTCACCTTCAGCAGTAGTTTGGGCTGCAACAGGCGGAGATGTTGGAACTATACTTCGGTATATCCATTTCTAGATTTAGAGTTTCAGCTCTCAATCTGCAAGGCCATCAGCACCTTCTGCTCGTCTTTCAGTTCACCAGTCACACGTCAAACCCGTCTTTTATTCTTTGAAAACAAAAGCATTGCACATTAGAACCTTTGGCTTTGACTTTGCATTGCAGACGTTGGAACCTTGTCAGTGCGGGGCTGCAGTAGAAGACGCAGTTGGATGAAGAAATACTGGCAAATATTTCATTGAGGCCCTGTTTCCAGGACGACGCTGTCAAGTAAAAACTGCCAATTTCAGTTTGCATGTTGACTTTCTTCTTTGTAAATGGCTCCTGTAGTGCGACGTTTTAGAAATTGCACTGCTCTCCATCTCCGCGTAAACAGGAAAACTAAACGCACGCAGTACTGCAGTAGATCTGCTCATGACTCCAGAGTGTCGATGCTGCTCCAATACAGTTCAGTTTTTTCGGCTTATCGATTTAGTCCCGTGATGAAAGTGAAGAGAACATTCGAAAAGTAACAGACGACAAACACCGACTGTGGAAAACGCCGTGTCCTCCTCACCTTGTGGGCTGTAGCATGGCTGGGAGTTGCAGCGCCCCACGGTGGAGGGCTTGGGCAGGGCGCTACACCGCTCCACCGGGTGCAGGTTCCTCTCCCCGTCCGAGCAGGTCACCTGACGCTCTCGAGAGCCCGAGCTGCAGCTCCTGGAACACTGCCGGGGAAAACACGCATCGCGGTGAATAATGTGGACAAGGTGGCAGGAGAGGCCTGGTAGCCGGTCACCGTTATGTCATATTACTGACTCGTCAGTCGGCATTTGTAATGGTTAAAAAGAGTCGGAGCTGCTGTCTCACTGTTCTGCTCCCTGAGCCGGCCGTTAGCTTTACTGTTAGCTTTACTGTTAGCCACGTTAGCATGTGTCCCGAGGAATTCAGGCTCTGGATCAGACTGGTGTTTCCTCATGTCAGTGATATCTGTCCTCCTCCGTTCCCTCTGAAGGACCCTCTATGCCAGGGGTGTCAAACATGCGGGCCGGGGGCCAGAACCGGCCCACCAGACCATCCAATCCGGCCGCCTTGTGATTTTTGAAGTACGAAGTATAAAAATGAAAACTGACAGATTCTGATCTAAAAACACTAGATTGGCAAATAATGACATTCAAAACCGCCCTTGGTCAGAATTTGACCCCCGACATTAATGCGTCTGTGGAGGTCACATGACGCAACGCCTTTCACAATAAAACAATAAGTCCAACGTATGTGAAGTGATACTTTAGACACGTAAACTCAAAACAATTTCCAGAAGATGACAAATTGTTTTAATCCCGAATACGATATCCAGATACAGGTGACTGAGGGGTTTTTAATATAATATTAATAATTACTGATTAACTTTAATATGTAAATTTCAGAATAGACAAATGGCAAATTCTTGCAGTTACAAAAGAATCAAAAGAAGGAGAGACTTTGCATTTGTCCGTATCTACAGTTTAATATGTTCTGTTTGACTTGTCGGCCCTCCAGAGGTCAGGTCAGGTTGATGTGGCCCCTCAACTGAAATGACTTTGACCCCCCTGGTCTAAACTTTACACACAGACCGTGGATGTGACGATGAATCCACGTCCTCATGCTCACTCCGTGGGTTTTATAGCGTAACGTAACAATCCAGAGGATTTATCCACTCCTGGTGGCGCCGTTCTCCTCCAATCTTAAAGCACTTTATATTTCACTCCAGGAGTTCGAGTTCGAGGACGATTTTGACGTCCCGCGGTCTCGGTGCGACACGTCATCGACGGTGTAAACCCAGCTCACGTTCACTATTAGTGGGTGAACAACACAACGCTTGGTGGATTCTGCAAAGGCGTTCAGACACTCCGTCCTCTAACCCCTTTTTCAACCTTTTTGAGCCAAGGCACACTTTTTTCTTTGGAAAACTCTGGAGTCACACCTCCACCCGAAAATGTTAAAATGTTAAACTCTGTAGCCTCTATTAACAATATAAAGTCTTTCTCATCAAAGTTTTATCAACAGGAATCCAGTAAATCCAGAAAGCAAGGACTTTTTTTAATAGTGACTCCGTCAGTGTGAAACCTGGACCTGATGGATGAAGAGCTGAGATCCTGGTTTTCAAAAACTTCTCCATCACTGTCACTGACACAGTACTTTGATACAAGATGGTAGCAGGAGGTGGAGATGAACCACACTGACGTCTGTCACTTTACATTTCACCGGCAAAGTTCTGTGCTGCCCTCTAGTGGTGAAGAGTATTTATACATGATTACCCTGCAACACACTGCTCTCACAGCTGACAGCGGCTGTAATAGTAAATGATTTTTAGAAAAAAATGTGAAATTGGATAATTTCCCACAGCACACCTGACTAGATCTCGCGGAAACACCAGTGTGCCGCGGCGCAGTGGTTGAAAAACACTGGTCTAAGCGACTCCAGTGCTCCTGGGGGGGTTGCCAAGTCCCTCCCCGACCAAACCAGAGATATCGTCTCTCCAGCGGGTCCTGGAGAAATTCTCCTGGGGATGGGAGCGGAAATCCTTTTGGACGCAGTCCTCTGCTCACCGTTCCAGCAGACCCTCAGTACGTCTGGGCCTGCCGGGTCGGGCTCACGGTCTTCCTGCCACCTGATCCGACTCACCACCAGACGGTGACCAGCTGAAGCTCTGCAATCTCTTCACCCGAGTGTCCAGAAGGTACGGACTCAACAAGAACCGAGGACTTCTGGTAGCAAGTCCACTGCTGAGCACCTTTGTGTTCCATGATGAGCACAGACGTCCAACAGCAGCTGACCAATCGAGTTCATACCAGGCCCTCCCCCCCCCACCAGCCAACACCAACCCCAGACCCACCCAGGATCGTTATCCAGTGACCCTTGCTACACAAGCGACACGACTGCTTGTGTTCTATTTTCATGGGTAATATTTGGACATATTGTTCTGGGCCTTCATTCCAGCCTCTCTTTAGCTTTCCTAGTTCCTTATGTGGGTCTAGAGCAGGGGTCGTCAACCCGCGGCTCTTTGGTCCCTCGTCCCACTGCAGTTCATCCTGGAGGGACGTAAGGAGGCAAAGCCACCCAGAGAGGGCTGTAAGGAGGCAAGGCCACCCAGAGAGGGACGTAAGGAGGCAAAGCCACCCAGAGAGGGACGTAAGTAGGCAAGGCCACCCAGAGAGGGACGTAAGGAGGCAAGGCCACCCAGAGAGGGACGTAAGGAGGCAAGGCCACCCAGAGAGAGACGTAAGGAGGCAAGGCCACCCAGAGAGGGACGTAAGGAGGCAAAGCCGCCCAGAGAGGGACGTAAGGAGGCAAGGCCACCCAGAGAGGGACGTAAGGAGGCAAAGCCACCCAGAGAGGGACGTAAGGAGGCAAGGCACCCAGAGAGGGACGTAAGGAGGCAAAGCCACCCAGAGAGGGACGTAAGGAGGCAAGGCCACCCAGAGAGGGACGTAAGGAGGCAAAGCCACCCAGAGAGGGACGTAAGGAGGCAAGGCCACCCAGAGAGGGACGTAAGGAGGCAAAGCCACCCAGAGCGCAGTCCCTACAAAGAGTGGTAAAATGTAGGGTTGTGAACGAGCAGCGATGTGACGTCATTACAACAATAAAGGATGAAGAAGGTAGAATTGCGGCTGCAGGTCATGACAGCGGCTCAACTGGTGTCTGAAGCTGGGAGCTTCCTGTACCTTTCACAGTAAAAGCCGACAGTTCCAGGAGGTTCATTCCAGACTTGTTGAGAGTGACGGAACATTCTAGTGAATTCCACAACAACTACAGGACATTAAAGACACACCATCACACTCATGGTTCTAACAATCCACATCTCCCACATTTATCTTCCATTTTAATAATGTGTAGCGATAAAGGAGCTGAGAGCTGCAATGCATTATGGGAGTTTCTGTTTGACGTGTTTTAAATGTAATTATTGGGGGTTATGTTAGGTTTGCAGTGTTGGTAATGATTGTGTTTTTGTTTCATGTAGTTTAGTTTATTAGTTGTAAGTTGTCAACCAGCAGTGAAGAAGGTTTAGTGTGTCGTGTCCTCCTGGCAGGGTCTTCCAGTGGGACTGTCAAAATAAAATGTGTGTGTCTCTCTGGACGTTGTGTTCAGTGGGAAACGGGACCAAATGGCTCTTTGAGCATTAAAGGTTGCCGACCCCTGGTCTATAGAATACACAGTTCCTCCTTGCAGTGGTTGGGTCATTACTCAGCAGACACTCACCAGTCCCCACTGTCCAACGTGCCAGCCGATGTGTCTGGTGCAGGCGGCCACGGTGCAGGGCTGGACGGCGGCGGGTCTGAGCAGCGTGCTGCAGGACGTGTCCTCCAGCGTCCTCCCCCCCGAACCCGCGCAGGTCACTTCTCTGGTCTGCTCTCCGGGGCCACAGGTCACCGAGCACTGGAACGCACAACACGGCCTTCAGTGGTTTGGCCACGTTTCAGTTGTGACGAAGAAGAAGAAGGTCTGCTGCACTCACGGCGCTCCACGCCGTCACACGGTACTCTGCACACTCCTGCATGTTGCAGGTCTGCAGGGAGGGCGGGGCCTCGGCGTAGGCCGCGCAGACGGCGTCCTCCACCACGCGGGGGCCCGAGGCCTCATGGGAGACGCACTGCACACTGCGCACCTGAGAGCCTCCGCCACAGGTGACGGAGCAGCGGTTCCACTCCCCGGTGTTCCAGCTGAGGAACCACAGGAGGCCAGACTGAACACTGCTGCTTTACAAGAACCACAACTCTTCATTTAACATGGAATAACAAAT
The DNA here is from genome assembly GCF_963422515.1 of Blennius ocellaris. Lineage (NCBI taxonomy): Eukaryota > Metazoa > Chordata > Actinopteri > Blenniiformes > Blenniidae > Blennius > Blennius ocellaris. The sequence continues at coordinate 24,619,435 of NC_137666.1, read as the reverse complement.
AACAAATGGAACACTTGTCGAAAGAAATGTACTCTTAAATTGTATTTTAGGTTTTTTGAGAAGGCCGTCTAATCTGATTTGTGGGGTTTCTCTTTGTTTTCTAGGAAGTGACTGTGGTTTATATGAATAAAGTGGAATTAAATAAGCTTCACTACAAATGATTAATTAAAATAAACACATGAAGAAACTGTAATTTGTAAAGCACAATATTTTTCACATAAAGTAAAATAAAATGTTTTGTCATAATATCTAAAAAAAAAAAAAAAAAAGTCTGTTCTCAAGGAATATTCAAAGCTCAAATTATAAAGAAATATTTGAACTTGTTTGTAATAAACCTTAAAAAAATATGGAAGTTTTACTGTTTCGATTAATACATTTGGGTAAACTTAAAAAAAAAAAAAACATAAAAAAACGAACTTTTAAAATCTATTTTATTATTATTATTGATGCGCTGTAACTGGTTCAACTATGTTTTGTCAAATTATTGAGAAAAATTACAATTAATAAAGTCTTGAGCCAAAAAACTCATTTTTTTATTCAATTGACTGTTTTGTTGCATGAAGAGAAGAAAATACAAGAACGTTCAGATGAATTTCACCTTGTAAAAACAGCTTGTACTGCTTTGTAACGCTTCAGACAAACACACAGGAAAGACAGGATCCTTTGAGACAGACTGATCAGTTTACCACATTGAAACTAGAGTGACGACACAAAACAGCACTAAATACAGCAAAAGCTACTGGAATGGCCACAAACAGCCTGTAGTGATGGTGCTAATGCTGAGGCTTGGTGTGATGGTGGTAATGCTGAGGCTGTGTCTGATGTGGTAATGCTGAGGCCTGGTGTGATGGTGGTAATGCTGAGGCTGTGTGTGATGTGGTAATGCTGAGGCTTGGTGTGATGGTGGTAATGCTGAGGCTTGGTGTGATGTGGTAATGCTGAGGCTGTGTGTGATTTTGTTGATGCTGAGGCTTGGTGTGATGGTGGTAATGCTGAGGCTGTGTCTGATGTGGTAATGCTGAGGCTGTGTGTGATGTGGTAATGCTGAGGCTGTGTGTGATGTGGTAATGCTGAGGCTTGGTGTGATGGTGGTAATGCTGAGGCTTGGTGTGATGGTGGTAATGCTGAGGCTGTGTCTGATGTGGTAATGCTGAGGCTTGGTGTGATTGTGGTAATGCTGAGGCTTGGTGTGATGGTGGTAATGCTGAGGCTTGGTGTGATGTGGTAATGCTGAGGCTGTGTGTGATGTGGTAATGCTGAGGCTTGGTGTGATGTGGTAATGCTGAGGCTTGGTGTGATGGTGGTAATGCTGAGGCTGTGTCTGATGTGGTAATGCTGAGGCTTGGTGTGATTTTGTTGATGCTGAGGCTTGGTGTGATTGTGTTAATGCTGAGGCTGTGTGTGATGGTGTTAATGCTGAGTCCTGGTGTGATGGTGGTAATGCTGAGGCTGTGTGTGATGGTGGTAATGCTGAGGCTTGGTGTGATGTGGTAATGCTGAGGCTGTGTGTGATTGTGGTAATGCTGAGGCTTGGTGTGATGGTGGTAATGCTGAGGCTTGGTGTGATGTGGTAATGCTGAGGCTGTGTGTGATGTGGTAATGCTGAGGCTTGGTGTGATGTGGTAATGCTGAGGCTTGGTGTGATGGTGGTAATGCTGAGGCTTGGTGTGATGGTGGTAATGCTGAGGCTGTGTCTGATGTGGTAATGCTGAGGCTTGGTGTGATTTTGTTGATGCTGAGGCTTGGTGTGATTGTGTTAATGCTGAGGCTGTGTGTGATGGTGTTAATGCTGAGTCCTGGTGTGATGGTGGTAATGCTGAGGCTGTGTGTGATGGTGGTAATGCTGAGGCTGTGTGTGATTGTGGTAATGCTGAGGCTTGGTGTGATGGTGGTAATGCTGAGGCTTGGTGTGATGTGGTAATGCTGAGGCTGTGTGTGATGTGGTAATGCTGAGGCTTGGTGTGATGTGGTAATGCTGAGGCTTGGTGTGATGGTGGTAATGCTGAGGCTTGGTGTGATGGTGGTAATGCTGAGGCTGTGTCTGATGTGGTAATGCTGAGGCTTGGTGTGATTTTGTTGATGCTGAGGCTTGGTGTGATTGTGTTAATGCTGAGGCTGTGTGTGATGGTGTTAATGCTGAGTCCTGGTGTGATGGTGGTAATGCTGAGGCTTGGTGTGATGGTGGTAATGCTGAGGCTTGGTGTGATGTGGTAATGCTGAGGCTGTGTGTGATTTTGTTGATGCTGAGGCTTGGTGTGATGGTGGTAATGCTGAGGCTGTGTCTGATGTGGTAATGCTGAGGCTGTGTGTGATGTGGTAATGCTGAGGCTGTGTGTGATGTGGTAATGCTGAGGCTTGGTGTGATGGTGGTAATGCTGAGGCTTGGTGTGATGGTGGTAATGCTGAGGCTGTGTCTGATGTGGTAATGCTGAGGCTTGGTGTGATTGTGGTAATGCTGAGGCTTGGTGTGATGGTGGTAATGCTGAGGCTTGGTGTGATGTGGTAATGCTGAGGCTGTGTGTGATGTGGTAATGCTGAGGCTTGGTGTGATGTGGTAATGCTGAGGCTTGGTGTGATGGTGGTAATGCTGAGGCTTGGTGTGATGGTGGTAATGCTGAGGCTGTGTCTGATGTGGTAATGCTGAGGCTTGGTGTGATTTTGTTGATGCTGAGGCTTGGTGTGATTGTGTTAATGCTGAGGCTGTGTGTGATGGTGTTAATGCTGAGTCCTGGTGTGATGGTGGTAATGCTGAGGCTGTGTGTGATGGTGGTAATGCTGAGGCTGTGTGTGATCACGTTAATGCTGAGGCCTGGTGTGATCATGGAAATGCTGAGGCCTGGTGTGATCATGGTAATGCTGAGGCTGTGTGTGATGGTGGTAATGCTGAGGCCTGGTGTGATCATGTTAATGCTGAGGCCTGGTGTGATCATGGTAATGCTGAGGCTGTGTGTGATGGTGGTAATGCTGAGGCCTGGTGTGATCATGTTAATGCTGAGGCCTGGTGTGATCGTGGTAATGCTGAGGCTTGGTGTGATCATGTTAATGCTGAGGCCTGGTGTGATTGTGGTAATGCTGAGGCTTGGTGTGATCATGTTAATGCTGAGGCCTGGTGTGATCATGGTAATGCTGAGGCTGTGTGTGATGGTGGTAATGCTGAGGCCTGGTGTGATCATGTTAATGCTGAGGCCTGGTGTGATCGTGGTAATGCTGAGGCCTGGTGTGATCGTGGTAATGCTGAGGCCTGGTGTGATCATGTTAATGCTGAGGCCTGGTGTGATCGTGGTAATGCTGAGGCCTGGTGTGATCGTGGTAATGCTGAGGCCTGGTGTGATCGTGGTAATGCTGAGGCTTGGTGTGATCATGTTAATGCTGAGGCCTGGTGTGATGGTGTTAATGCTGAGGCCTGGTGCTGGCAGGTCGCCAGGCTGCAGAGCCTCACTCCTTGTTAATGCTCTCGGGTTTCAGCAGCAGGAAATACCAGCGAGTCACTGACTGGAGTCTCTTTCACATGTGAGCAGCAGCCTGACGACCTTCGACCCTCCGGACGCCTCACGGCGCCGCCGGCTACGTTCAAAGGTGCGGCGGCCGCGCAGCTCAGGAGGTCCTGGAGACCCTGGAGACCCTGGAGACCCTGGAGGCCCTGGAGGCCCTGGAGGCCCTGGAGACCCTGGAGACCCTGGAGACCCTGGAGACCCTGGAGGCCCCGGGGCCGCCGTCATGAAGTGTTCCTGGGACAGAGGGTCCTGAGCCGGACGGCCGCCTCAGCCTTTGGTCCAGAACGACATGGAGGACAGGCTCTGCTCTAGAATCACGTTCTACGGTCAGACTGAGCTCCGGGGGGGGGGGAACATCTGCTCAGTCGGGATGCGTTCACACGTGTCGGCGCAAACCAGGATCAATGTGACGCAGTGGAGGTGGAACTGTTCAGGCTCATCTCTACGTCAGAAGTCATTGGTGGGACGTCCTGTTTCTATGGAAACGGACTCTGAGGACGTGTTCGTGTCACAAGTCTGGTTTTTTCAACAGCTATATTATTCATGTTGGGATATTTTGACCCAATGACCATCGGCAGAGCAGAGCAGCCTCAGGAGGGCTGGTGGGGGGGGGGGGGGGGGGGGGGGGCTCCGAGCTTTTCTACCAGTAGAATGGAGGCGGAGCTTCCAGCTCTCAGGCTCCTCCCATCAGGAGGTTGAGAGCGTAAACCAGGGGCGTCAAACTGATCCAGTTGAGGCCACATCAACCTGACCTCTGACCTCTGACCTCTGGAGGCCCAACAAGTCAAACATCACATTAAACTGCAGATATGGACAAATGCAAAGTCTTTCCTTCTTTTGATCCTTTTGCATGAAGCCTATTCTGAAATGTATATATTAAATCAGATATTCAAATCAAATCAAAATCAGATCAATCAAAATATATCACTATATTTGATTTGATATGAAAGGAAATCAGATATTATTATATTTGCAAAAAAAAAAAAAAAAAAAACCTAATAGAAAAACCCTCAGTCACCTGTATCTGGATATCGTATTTTTATTCAGGATTAAAACAATTTGTCATCATCTGGAAATTGTTTTGAGTTTACGTGTCTAAAGTCTCATTTCACATAAATTGGACTGTTGTTTTATTGTGAAAGGCGTTGCATCATGTGACCTCCACAGATGCATTAATTAATTCTGACCAAGGGCGGTTTTGAATGTCATTTTTGCCGATCTAGTGTTTTTAGATCAGCCTCTGTCAGTTGTCATATTTATACTTTTAATAAAAGCCCATGGCGGCTGGATCAGATGGTCTGGCGGGCCGGTTCTGGCCCCCGGGCCGCATGTTGGACACCCCGGGATTAAAGGGTTGATGAACCATGTGACGTCCCACCAGACCCTGACCAGCAGTCCTGATGGAAGCAACACACACAAGTGTGAAAGCACCCTGAGAGGAAGCACTAGTGGAATCACGCTAACCCCCCCCCCCCCCCCCCACTACGACCACAGAACCGGGGTTACCTGAAAACCAAGGCTCTGGGCCTCAGAGAGGAGCTCCACACCTGAGGCTCATACAGGTACGCCGCCCTTCACACAGTTTGAACAGTGACAGTCACAAGGCTGCCTTGCATCGTGGAAAGACCCTTCCAGAGAAAGACGACACTGAATCTGAACGCCAGATAACGTCTGGGGCGCGTTGCTTACCTGCGGACTTGAGGGCACGGCTGGGGGTTACAGGTGCGGTTGGACTGCGGCCTTGGCAGCGACGCGCAGAGGTGATCGGGGTAGGCCTCGTTGTCGATGGTGCAGAAGACCAGGCGAGACTGGAACCCTGCCAGGGGAGCACACAGAAACGCTGACTCAGCGCCACGGCGTGGGAAGTTCCCCTCCCGATCAGGTGTGCAGTCTCACCTGAGCCACACTCTTTGCTGCAAGCGGCCCAGGAGCCAAAGCTCCAGTAGTAGCCCTCCCTGGAGCGCCCGTTGGGAAGGTAGAACTCGTACTCCACACCCTGGTTGGGCTCCTGGCTGATGAGCTGAGAGGAAACTCTGAGTTCATCATCGGGGTTTTAGCATCAAACTGACAATGAAAAGTTAAAGACAATCATGGAAGACATGATTGAAAAGCTTCCGCAGGATGTAAAGACATGGTAAAGAAACGTCTTCCTGGGGTCTGATGGCAAGCATTGTAGTATTATTGTAGTATTGTAGTATGTCGTCACGCAGAGAGTTTTAAATATCGTCTGAGAATCCAGAGGAACGTCCGAGTGCCACTGATGGTGTTTTTCAGTCAACCTTGAGGGAAACGTAGCGTCTGCAGGGTCTCACCTCGACCACCAGAGGCTCCGTGGTCGGGCCTCGGCCGATGACGGTTTCAGGGACGTTCTCGCCCTCGGCGCCGCGCTGGTAGTACAGAACCGTACCGGCAACCGGCGTCGCTCTGGAGAACTCGATCACCCAGTGGCCGTTCAGGTAGTACTCTCCACGAAGGTTCTTGATAGCTGTGGAGGGATGGAGGGATGGAGGGATGATAAATGATGGATGGATGGACATTGTTAGAGCTGAATGTATAAAAAAACTCACGACAAGTAAAAAGAGATGAATGAGTGAAAACAGAAAACGCTAAGCAGCTCATCAGTTCTCGACTTTCACATGAAAACGTAGCAGGAAACGTGTGAACGAAGCAAACGGGGGAACGTTTTGAGTTTTAAGTAACGAGTTTAATGTAAAAGTGAAATTAAAGAGCAAGAAGCAGTGTTAGAAAGTTCACGTCTGTCACTGCCACCTGTCAACAAATGTACCTTCCTGCCTCGGAATATGCCGTTAGTGAGGACATCTTTTATTTTGAAATTACAGGAAGTCTACATTTCACACTTGGGATGTGGCGAGAGTGAGTTGAGAGTTAATGGTCATGAGAGAGTTGGCAGTTCTGCTTTACTCACATTTCTGAAGTATATAAAAGAGGAAGTCTGTCTCTATAAATAGAGTGGCGTCTGAATAGTTAGTGCTGATTGTTAGACATATAAATAACTAAATATATAGGTAATATATATGTATAAGTAATATAGGTAACTAAATATATGGTAGATATTTATTTATGGGGATAATTCTTTTGTTTTTGTTTTTTATGTGTGTGTATATATATATATATATACACATATATATATATATATATATATATGGCTTTGTATGTACTATATGTTTGTTTTTGTAAATATACATTTATATAGATATTTATGAAGTGTATATATGGTATACATTTATATAGATATGTATGAATTGTATATATGGTATCTATTTATATAGCTGTATTATGTAATTATAAAGATATCTGTGTACGGACTAAAGAATAGGTAATAATGGTGGGAAAGTAAAAAAAAGATCTCACTCTTTTTTCGTCCAATATGCATTGTTTTATTATGTATATGCTCTTTGTTGTTTTTTTTTACTTTCTTTTGTCTGTACAAATACCTACATATTTTTTGTACACGTTCAAAATAAATTTATTCATTTATTCATAAAACTCATTCATTTGATGGTTTGATTTGATTTGAGGAGGACGACTGCAGCCAGAGGACTGTATACAGAACGGTGTATACGTCGCTCTGTATAAAGTGTGTGATGTAGTGGAGGCCGTGCTCACCGAGGTAGTTGCGTGTGGCGACCGTCTCCCTGATGCTGATGGTGGTGGCGCCGACGGGGATGATGAACATCTGGTTGTAGCCTGCGGGGACGAGCACAGTGAACACACACCTGCACGTCCACCCCCACACCTGTAGGGGGCAGTGTGACTAGAAGGAGGTGACGACAGCCAATCACAATCCCGGGGACGAAAATCAACATGTCACGATGTCACTTCCTGTTCAGCGACGACGCTGCAGGCTTGGTTTATTTGGACCAGGGGGGGGTCAAAGTGATTTCAGTTGAGGGGCCACATCAACCTGACCTCTGACCTCTGGAGGCCAACAAGTCAAACACAACATTAAACTGCAGATCTGGACAAATGAAAAGTCTTTCCTTCTTTTGATTCTTTTGTAACTGCAAGAATTTGCCAGTCTATTCTGAAATATACATATTAAAGGAAATCAGATATTATATTTGCAAAAAATGTGTTATTGTTATTTTATTGCTACCGTTATTAGTAGTACTATACACGAGTATTATACACTATTACACATTGTTATTATCTGTATTATTGTTATTATTATTATATAATGCCTACTTCTAATGGCTCTGCCACTGCACCTTACTATTTATTTATCTTGCTTTTATCTCGTCTTATTTCTAAGTGCCCATGTTCCGTTCTGTGTTTTACTTTATGTCTTGTACCCAGATATTTTTATTTTTTTATTTTTTACTTTTATTTCTATTCTATTGTATTTTATAATATTCGTATGTACCAGATTGCTGCAACAAAACAATTTCCCTTCGGGGATGAATAAAGTAATAATCTATCTATCTATCTATCTATCTATCTATCTATCTATCTGTCTGTCTGTCTGTCTATCTATCTATCTATCTATCTATCTATCTATCTATCTATCTATCTATCTATCTATCTATCTATCTATCTATCTATCTATCTATCTATCTATCTATCTATCTATCTGTCTGTCTGTCTGTCTGTCTGTCTGTCTGTCTGTCTATCTATCTATCTATCTATCTATCTATCTATCTATCTATCTGTCTATCTATCTATCTATCTATCTATCTATCTGTCTATCTATCTATCTATCTATCTATCTATCTATCTATCTATCTGTCTATCTATCTATCTATCTATCTATCTATCTATCTATCTATCTGTCTGTCTGTCTGTCTGTCTGTCTGTCTGTCTATCTATCTATCTATCTATCTATCTATCTATCTATCTATCTATCTATCTATCTATCTATCTGTCTGTCTGTCTGTCTGTCTATCTATCTATCTATCTATCTATCTATCTATCTATCTATCTATCTATCTATCTATCTATCTATCTATCTATCTATCTGTCTGTCTGTCTATCTATCTATCTATCTATCTATCTATCTATCTATCTATCTATCTATCTATCTATCTATCTATCTGTCTATCTATCTATCTATCTATCTATCTATCTATCTATCTATCTATCTATCTATCTATCTATCTATCTATCTATCTATCTATCTATCTATCTATCTATCTATCTATCTGTCTGTCTGTCTATCTATCTATCTATCTATCTATCTATCTATCTATCTATCTATCTATCTATCTATCTATCTATCTGTCTATCTATCTATCTATCTATCTATCTATCTATCTATCTATCTATCTATCTATCTATCTATCTATCTATCTATCTATCTATCTATCTATCTATCTATCTGTCTATCTATCTATCTATCTATCTATCTATCTATCTATCTATCTATCTATCTATCTATCTATCTATCTGTCTATCTATCTATCTATCTATCTATCTATCTATCTATCTAAAAAACCCAAAAAGAAACCCTCAGTCACCTGTATCTGGATATCGTATTTTTATTCAGGATTAAAACAATTTGTCATCATCTGGAAATTGTTTTGAGTTTACGTGTCTAAAGTGTCACTTCACATAAGTTGGACTCGCAGCTGGTTTATGTAGTTTAATGTAAGAAAGTCCAGAGAAATCTGCGTTATTAAATCCTGGGGTACGTGGAAACGTGGCCTCGGGGTGTGAGTGTGTGTGTGTGTGTGTGTGTGTGTGTGTGTGTGTGTGTGTGTGTGTGTGTGTGGTTACCGGTGGTCAGGTCGCGCACGGCGAAGGAGTTCTTGACGCGGTAGCAGGACTGTCCGGCGCCGCCGCACTGCAGGCAGGGGTCGTCCTGCTGGGGGGACTCCAGCATGTGGTCACAGCCCAGACGCTGCACACACACACACACACACACACACACACACTTCAACTTGTGGACAGGGAATTAAACCTGCAACCCTGCACTCTCTCTGTATGGGAAAAGGTAGTGAGAGTGTAAATTGGGGTAAAGATATTAGGATGGTGTGCATATGACTGGGACTTCAAGCCAAACACACTGGATTCACATTTTAAAATCTGGTGTTCCAAAGGAATAACAATAATAAATCAATTGATAGAAAATGGAAAATGAATTAGTTTTGAGATACTCAAACAGAAATATAATTGAGAAAAACAGGATTTTTATAGATATCTCCAAACACGGCATTATATGGACAAAAACATCAAAATGACATCTGAGACGAATAAGGATTTGATAAAAATGTTTATAAATGCATTACGGAAACACCAATAAGAAAATTATTTCAAGTTTGTATACATGTCTAGCAACCGTTAAGCCCCACTCAACTACACATGTCGAGGCGTCGTGGGAGAAAGAAGGAGTGAATATATCAGAAGATGAACGGACTTTGACATGTGGAAATGTTCTGCTTCTACAACATGTTCTAAAACCAGAATCACGTATTTTATCACTCCAGCTCAGAATCACTACGACGGAAACACCCCCGTCTGGCCCCCGGGGTGGTGCTGCGGCCCCCCCACAACAGTTCCATTCACACACACACACACACACACACACACACACACACACACACACACACACACACACACACACACACACACTTCCACTCCTCATTGATTACTGCTGATTTTTCTTATTTTCTGCTATTGTTCTGTCAATTATCAAAATTATGTTGTTGTTGTTGTTTTTTTGTTTTTGGTTTTGTTCTTTGTTTTATGTCCTTTTGGTTTTGTCTTTGTTATCATTGTTGGGATTATTTTGGTTTTGGCTCTGTTGTTGCTCAGGCTGGTTTACTCTCATGGCAGTTGGAAAATATTTAGATCACTGTGATTATTGTATTATAATGGGGAAAAAAAGAGAAGAAAAAAAAGGAAAAAAAGAAAAATGTATGTAGCACTAACAAGGTATTGTATGTTTCTCCCCACCAAGTCTTTCTCTGTCTCTCCTCTCCTCTCCTCTCCTCTCCTCTCCTCTCCTCTCCTCTCCTCTCCTCTCCTCTCCTCTCTACACTAAGTGTTTGCTTGGTGCCTTGCTGGTAGCAAGCAAAACAACTAGAACTAAGAAATGGTTCTCCTGGGACAGACCAGCTTTAACATTATGGTGGGAAACCACAGTGGAAATCTATAGGAGGGAAGAGTTGACTGGCTGGTTAATGATAAACATGGCTGGTTAATGATAAACATGGCTGGTTAATGATAAACATGGCTGGTTAATGATAAACATGGTTAGTTAATGATAAACATGGTTGGTTAATGATAAACATGGTTGGTTAATGATAAACATGGTTGGTTAATGATAAACATGGCTGGTTAATGATAAACATGGTTAGTTAATGATAAACATGGTTGGTTAATGATAAACATGGTTGGTTAATGATAAACATGGCTGGTTAATGATAAACATGGTTGGTTAATGATAAACATGGCTGGTTAATGATAAACATGGTTAGTTAATGATAAACATGGTTGGTTAATGATAAACATGGTTGGTTAATGATAAACATGGCTGGTTAATGATAAACATGGTTGGTTAATGATAAACATGGCTGGTTAATGATAAACATGGTTGGTTAATGATAAACATGGTTAGTTAATGATAAACATGGCTGGTTAATGATAAACATGGTTGGTTAATGATAAACATGGTTAGTTAATGATAAACATGGTTGGTTAATGATAAACATGGCTGGTTAATGATAAACATGGTTGGTTAATGATAAACATGGCTGGTTAATGATAAACATGGTTAGTTAATGATAAACATGGCTGGTTAATGATAAACATGGTTGGTTAATGATAAACATGGCTGGTTAATGATAAACATGGTTGGTTAATGATAAACATGGTTGGTTAATGATAAACATGGCTGGTTAATGATAAACATGGTTAGTTAATGATAAACATGGTTGGTTAATGATAAACATGGTTGGTTAATGATAAACATGGCTGGTTAATGATAAACATGGTTGGTTAATGATAAACATGGCTGGTTAATGATAAACATGGTTAGTTAATGATAAACATGGCTGGTTAATGATAAACATGGTTGGTTAATGATAAACATGGTTGGTTAATGATAAACATGGCTGGTTAATGATAAACATGGTTAGTTAATGATAAACATGGTTGGTTAATGATAAACATGGCTGGTTAATGATAAACATGGCTGGTTAATGATAAACATGGTTGGTTAATGATAAACATGGCTGGTTAATGATAAACATGGTTGGTTAATGATAAACATGGTTAGTTAATGATAAACATGGCTGGTTAATGATAAACATGGTTGGTTAATGATAAACATGGTTAGTTAATGATAAACATGGTTGGTTAATGATAAACATGGCTGGTTAATGATAAACATGGTTGGTTAATGATAAACATGGCTGGTTAATGATAAACATGGTTGGTTAATGATAAACATGGCTGGTTAATGATAAACATGGTTGGTTAATGATAAACATGGCTGGTTAATGATAAACATGGTTGGTTAATGATAAACATGGCTGGTTAATGATAAACATGGTTGGTTAATGATAAACATGGTTAGTTAATGATAAACATGGCTGGTTAATGATAAACATGGTTGGTTAATGATAAACATGGTTAGTTAATGATAAACATGGCTGGTTAATGATAAACATGGTTGGTTAATGATAAACATGGCTGGTTAATGATAAACATGGTTGGTTAATGATAAACATGGCTGGTTAATGATAAACATGGCTGGTTAATGATAAACATGGTTGGTTAATGATAAACATGGCTGGTTAATGATAAACATGGTTGGTTAATGATAAACATGGTTAGTTAATGATAAACATGGCTGGTTAATGATAAACATGGTTGGTTAATGATAAACATGGTTAGTTAATGATAAACATGGCTGGTTAATGATAAACATGGTTGGTTAATGATAAACATGGCTGGTTAATGATAAACATGGTTGGTTAATGATAAACATGGTTAGTTAATGATAAACATGGTTGGTTAATGATAAACATGGCTGGTTAATGATAAACATGGTTGGTTAATGATAAACATGGTTAGTTAATGATAAACATGGCTGGTTAATGATAAACATGGTTGGTTAATGATAAACATGGCTGGTTAATGATAAACATGGTTGGTTAATGATAAACATGGCTGGTTAATGATAAACATGGTTGGTTAATGATAAACATGGCTGGTTAATTATAAACATGGTTAGTTAATGATAAACATGGCTGGTTAATGATAAACATGGCTGGTTAATGATAAACATGGTTGGTTAATGATAAACATGGCTGGTTAATGATAAACATGGTTGGTTAATGATAAACATGGCTGGTTAATGATAAACATGGCTGGTTAATGATAAACATGGTTGGTTAATGATAAACATGGCTGGTTAATGATAAACATGGTTGGTTAATGATAAACATGGTTAGTTAATGATAAACATGGCTGGTTAATGATAAACATGGCTGGTTAATGATAAACATGGTTGGTTAATGATAAACATGGCTGGTTAATGATAAACATGGTTGGTTAATGATAAACATGGTTGGTTAATGATAAACATGGCTGGTTAATGATAAACATGGTTGGTTAATGATAAACATGGCTGGTTAATGATAAACATGGCTGGTTAATGATAAACATGGTTGGTTAATGATAAACATGGTTGGTTAATGATAAACATGGCTGGTTAATGATAAACATGGTTGGTTAATGATAAACATGGTTGGTTAATGATAAACATGGCTGGTTAATGATAAACATGGTTGGTTAATGATAAACATGGTTGGTTAATGATAAACATGGTTGGTTAATGATAAACATGGCTGGTTAATGATAAACATGGTTGGTTAATGATAAACATGGCTGGTTAATGATAAACATGGTTGGTTAATGATAAACATGGCTGGTTAATGATAAACATGGCTGGTTTGACGCATGTCGGGGTAAGATGGCGACACACACTAATGCAAAAAGGCCCAATTCTATACTCAGAATGTAGACTAGAGTTAGTCTTTCTTTCTCTCTCTCATCTTGATTGTTGATATCTTTTCTTTAATTGAGAATTAATTGTTATCTACTGGTCACTCCCTGTTCTACAATGTTCTGTATGTTTTATTGTGTCAAAATATAAAAACTCATAAATAAAGAATAAAAAAAAAACAAAAAAAACCCTGCAACCTTTCAATTGTTCTATCAATGAACCCCCGCTGCAAAGTAGGATGTTGTATCAAGTGGTGAGGTTGGTTGTTTCTCCACACAGTGGCCAAAGGGGGGCGCTCTTCTGTCCGGCCGGCTTCAGATGGAGGACACCCACCTTGCAGACGCCCTCCACACAGACGTCCCTCCGCCCGGGGTGGCAGGCCGTCCCGTCCACCACGGCGCTGCGATGGCGGTAGAAGAAGTTCTCTCCTCTCGGCATGCAGTTCAGCTCGCAGGGATTCTCAGCTGTCGGACAAAGTTTCACGTGTTGAGGACCAGAAGCACGTTGGTGGTTCTGGTCCTCTAAAGCAGTGGTCCCCAAAGTAGATTGTTTATATTGCAAATGTAATAAACGTGATAATAAAGAAATATATATTATAATAAAATAACAAACGTTATAAAAAATACTCCGGGGGCTTGTTTTTTAATCCAGGGTGCTTGGTCTCCAAGTGGCGAAGCCATTTTGAAAGCTTCATTGCCTCGTTAGAGCCGTTAGCCGTTAGCCGTTAGCCTGTTGGTCTGTGGGAATCACCTGTCGCCATCAATCCATACTTCAAGTAGAACTCCTGGTACCGTCTGTTAAAAACTTTCTTTTTCTTGGAAGTTGTAGGCTCTTCCTCTGTCTCTTCACCCTTTTCCCCTTCCAAAAGAAACTTTCCAAACACGTCTGTTTTTCGCTCATTTTGCTAGCTTGTGGGTTAAACGTTTGGCGCTCAAGTGACGAGATGTAACCCAGAGAATCCCGTCATTTTTCAAAATAAAAGATTGTTCAGACTCAGATAATGAATACAACGGAAATAATTAATTATTTCTTGGGCGGCCCGGTGCCAATTGATCCATGGCCCGGGGGTTGGGGGGTTGGGGGGTTGGGGACCGCTGTGCTAAACCAGTGTTTTTCAACCTTTTCTGAGCCAAGACACACTTTTTTCTTTGGAAAACTCTGGAGTCACACCTCCACCTGAAAATGTTAAAATGTTAAACTCTGCAGCCTCTATTAACAATATAAAGTCTTTCTCATCAAAGTTTTATCAACAGGAATCCAGTAAATCCAGAAAGCAAGGACTTTTTTTAATAGTGACTCCGTCAGTGTGAAAACGGGACCTGATGGATGAAGAGCTGAGATCCTGGTTTTCTAAAACTTCTCCATCACTGTCACTGACACAGTACTTTGATACAAGATGGTAGCAGGAGGTGGAGATGAACCACACTGACGTCTGTCACTTTACATTTCACCGGCAAGGTTCTGTGCTGCCCTCTAGTGGTGAAGAGTATTGTAGCATCACGGAGTTGGTCGCTGCAGTGCATGATGGGAGTTCAGGTTATGTGTTGCCGGAGGTTATTGAGGGTTATTGTCGGGGTTGTTGTGTGTGTTGGTTTGTGCTTGTGTTGTGTTTTTGTTCCTCGGTTCAGATCGTTCATTATTTCGTCTAGTTTGGTTTGTTGGATGTTGGTGATCAACCAGGAGTGAGAAATGTGTTGTGTGGAGTCTCATCCTGTTATGAAGCTCTGGTTGCATATGTTCATGTCACAATAAAAGCCTCTGGTGTTCAGCTGGCAGAATAGAATCTCGACTCAGAGCAATTTTTCCGTGGTACTCGCCACAGTATTTATACATGATTACTCTGCACACTGCTCTCACAGCGGCTGAGAGAGGAAATGTTTTTTTTTAAAAACATGAAAAAAAACATGTGAAATTGGATAATTTCCCACGGCACACCTGACGAGATCTGGCGGAACACCAGTGTGATGAAAAACACTGATCTGGTCTGCCAATTGGTGTTATAAAATAAGTGGAAGTGCAAAGTGGAAGAGAAATGGCAGATTACAAAGACTCAGCTGATATTTCAAATTAAGAGCATTGAACAAACACAAGAAGATGTTGAAGGTGGAGTCTCTGACCTCCATAATAAGGCAGCCACTTGTAGCGTTTTCCCTGGAAGTCGGTGCCGTCAAACTCGGAACACTGTTCTTCACGGAAATCCCTGGATCCTTCCGGACAGTCCTGGACGGAGGCGGGGGAGAGAGGTCAAAGGTCAGAGGTCAAAGGTCAGCGGAGCAGCAATACTCACAGGTTCAGTTCATAATCAAGTAACGGGGCGATAGAGGCTCAGGATCAGGAGTAAAACCGTCACTGGCGTCAAACAGGAGTCGATGAAAGTTTGTTCACCTGAATGTTGCAGGAACGATACGACTTTTCTGGTCCTACACAGTTGTGTCCTCCGTCCGTCCTGGTGAAAAGAATGACATAATATATATGATCCCCCGAGGAAAAATAAAAAATATATAAATATATATACATATATATATATATTTTTGTTGTTGTTGTTTTTAAGAAAAAAAACTAAATAAAAAAAATCTATGTATATATATGTATATTTATTTTAGTTGTTTTTAATTGAGCCCCAAGAATAAAAAATAACATAAAAAAAAAAATTTTTTTCTTTTTAGTTGTTTAAAAAAAAAAAATGACATAAAAAAAAAAAAAAAAATATATATATATATATTTATTTTTTTTATGTTATTTTTTTTCTCGGGGATCAATTAAAATATAATTGTATGTATATATATATATATATATATATATATATATATATATATATATATATATATATATATATATATATATATATATATAAAATTTATTTTTTTCCCCTTCCCCGGGGGATCAATTAAATTTCCCCTTTGTAAATGAGGTTTATTTGTTTCTGCGTCATGATTCTCTGCGACAAATAAAACTTTTATTTGAGGTAAAATGTGCGCGTCCCGTCTCCCGCGGGCGAAAGGTTGTCAAGGCCCCGATTCACTGATGTACCCAGTGTCTCGTAGTAAACCGTGTGCACACGGCTCTGGGTGGCGTACATCAGTAGATCTGCGTCCATCTGGCAGTAAATACCTTCATGTTTCAAACGTCAAGTTTTCCTTTATGGGACATAAAGATAAGAGGCTGTCTGTGACTGGCTGAAATAACAAGGTAGAGCTCTGACATTAAGCGGCATTCCTCTTTAATCCATCCTGCAGGAAAAACCAGCCCTCAGCAACCTGAGCGTCAACAACACCTGAAGACGGGCGTGCGCCTCGCCAAGCTGTCAGACAGCAGATTGCTTCGCCGCGCCGATAACTTGTGATTAAGTCACCTTGAAAAGCTCCTGCCCTAAAGCCTTAAAGACGAGACGTGAGCGCGTCAGCAGCACCAAAACACATTCTCACTTTTTCTAATGGGGAACAAAGTGAGAGTGACGTGGGGAAGAAATGTCCGTCCTTCATGTCCGACCACCGGAAAGACAGACGGATCCTGAAGCCGGATCCGACTTGTCCTTGATTTGACTTCCAGTGACTTCCTGTTAAAAGGAGCTGAGAGTGAAAGGGAGTTCCTGAAAACGAGCCGGCCGGTCAGAATCACAGTGTTTAGAGGCTCGATTGAGGGAAATCTCCCAGACAAGACATGACGGCGAGCAGCTGGGAGGATTTCTGGAGCTGCTGAGGACAAACAGTGTGACTCACTGACTGCATGGACGTGTCCCAGCAGACCTCCAGCTCCGTCAGCTGCACCGGAGCGCAGGAGGCCTGGGGCCAACGGTTACTGCAATATTAACGCGAAATATTCAAACCTTGCCAGAAAAAACTCAGTGGAGGAAAGGACGAAGAGGCTCCGCCCCCGATCAGTGCTTTATCCAGCTGGGGGATTACGAATAGAGTGAGCTGGGGTGTTTGGACCAGGACAGTAGAGGACTTTGGACCGGGACGGTGGAGGACTTTGGACCGGGACGGTGGAGGACTTTGGATCAGGACAGTAGAGGACTTTGGACCGGGACGGTGGAGGACTTTGGACCGGGACGGTGGAGGACTTTGGACCGGGACGGTGGAGGACTTTGGATCAGGACAGTAGAGGACTTTGGACCGGGACGGTGGAGGACTTTGGACCGGGACGGTGGAGGACTTTGGACCGGGACGGTGGAGGACTTTGGACCAGGACAGTAGAGGACTTTGGACCGGGACGGTGGAGGACTTTGGACCGGGACGGTGGAGGACTTTGGATCAGGACAGTAGAGGACTTTGGACCAGGACAGTAGAGGACTTTGGACCGGGACGGTGGAGGACTTTGGACCGGGACGGTGGAGGACTTTGGATCAGGACAGTAGAGGACTTTGGACCGGGACGGTGGAGGACTTTGGACCGGGACGGTGGAGGACTTTGGACCGGGACGGTGGAGGACTTTGGATCAGGACAGTAGAGGACTTTGGACCGGGATGGTGGAGGACTTTGGACCGGGACGGTGGAGGACTTTGGACCGGGACGGTGGAGGAGTTTGGACCGGGACGGTGGAGGACTTTGGATCAGGACAGTAGAGGACTTTGGACCGGGACGGTGGAGGACTTTGGACCGGGACGGTGGAGGACTTTGGACCGGGACGGTGGAGGAGTTTGGACCGGGACGGTGGAGGACTTTGGACCGGGACGGTGGAGGACTTTGGATCGGGACAGTAGAGGACTTTGGACCGGGACGGTGGAGGACTTTGGACCGGGACGGTGGAGGACTTTGGACCGGGACGGTGGAGGACTTTGGACCGGGACGGTGGAGGACTTTGGATCAGGACAGTAGAGGACTTTGGACCGGGACGGTGGAGGACTTTGGACCGGGACGGTGGAGGACTTTGGACCGGGACGGTGGAGGAGTTTGGACCAGGACGGTGGAGGAGGGTGGAGGAGGTTGGACCAGGATGATGGAGGACTTTGGACCAGGACAGTGGAGGACTTTGGACCGGGACGGTGGAGGACTTTGGACCGGGACGGTGGAGGACTTTGGATCAGGACAGTAGAGGACTTTGGACCGGGACGGTGGAGGACTTTGGACCGGGACGGTGGAGGACTTAGGACCGGGACGGTGGAGGACTTAGGACCGGGACGGTGGAGGACTTTGGACCGGGACGGTGGAGGAGTTTGGACCGGGACGGTGGAGGACTTTGGACCGGGACGGTGGAGGACTTTGGATCAGGACAGTAGAGGACTTTGGACCGGGACGGTGGAGGACTTTGGACCGGGACGGTGGAGGACTTTGGACCGGGACGGTGGAGGACTTTGGACCGGGACGGTGGAGGACTTTGGACTGGGACGGTGGAGGACTTTGGATCAGGACAGTAGAGGACTTTGGACCGGGACGGTGGAGGACTTTGGACCGGGACGGTGGAGGACTTTGGACCGGGACGGTGGAGGACTTTGGATCAGGACAGTAGAGGACTTTGGACCGGGACGGTGGAGGACTTTGGACCGGGACGGTGGAGGACTTTGGACCGGGACGGTGGAGGACTTTGGACCGGGACGGTGGAGGAGTTTGGACCAGGACGGTGGAGGACTTTGGACCGGGACGGTGGAGGAGTTTGGACCGGGACGGTGGAGGACTTTGGACCGGGACGGTGGAGGAGTTTGGACCAGGACGGTGGAGGAGGGTGGAGGAGTTTGGACCAGGACGGTGGAGGAGGGTGGAGGAGGTTGGACCAGGATGATGGAGGACTTTGGACCAGGACAGTGGAGGACTTTGGACCAGGACGGTGGAGGAGGGTGGAGGATGGTGGAGGAGTTTGGACCAGGACGGTGGAGGAGGGTGGAGGATGGTGGAGGAGTTTGGACCAGGACGGTGGAGGAGTTTGGACCAAGAGGGTGGAGGAGGGTGGAGGAGTTTGGACCAGGACGGTGGAGGAGTTTGGACCAGGAGGGTAGAGGAGTTTGGACTGGGATGGTGGAGGACGGTGGAGGAGTTTGGACCAGGACGGTGGAGGAGTTTGGACCAGGACGGTGGATCCAGGACATCTAAGACCTGGTTAATCACTGAGGTCGTCTGGAGGACGGAGGCTTGGCAGAGTTTCACCTTCACACACCAACAACACACCTAGAATCTACCATCATAGCTCTATAGAAGCTCCTCATCCCACTGGGAGAGAAGAGAAGCTCCTCCAGCCCTCCGTCACGCCAATCTACCACCATAGCTCTATACAGCTCATCCAGTCCTCCGTCACGTCAAACTACCACCATAGCTCTATAGAAGCTCCTCCAGTCCTCCGTCACGTCAAACTACCACCATAGCTCTATAGAGCTCCTCCCGTCCTCCGTCACGGCAATCTACCACCATAGCTCTATAGAGCTCCTCCAGTCCTCCGTCACGTCAATCTACCACCATAGCTCTATAGAGCTCCTCCAGCCCTCCGTCACGTCAATCTACCACCATAGCTCTATAGAGCTCCTCCAGTCCTCCGTCACGTCAAACTACCACCATAGCTCTATAGAGCTCCTCCAGTCCTCCGTCACGTCAATCTACCACCATAGCTCTATAGAGCTCCTCCAGTCCTCCGTCACGTCAATCTACCACCATAGCTCTATAGAGCTCCTCCAGCCCTCCGTCACGTCAATCTACCACCATAGCTCTATAGAGCTCCTCCAGTCCTCCGTCACGTCAATCTACCACCATAGCTCTATAGAGCTCCTCCAGTCCTCCGTCACGTCAATCTACCACCATAGCTCTATAGAGCTCCTCCAGCCCTCCGTCACGTCAATCTACCACCATAGCTCTATAGAGCTCCTCCAGCCCTCCGTCACGTCAATCTACCACCATAGCTCTATAGAGCTCCTCCAGCCCTCCGTCACGTCAATCTACCACCATAGCTCTATAGAGCTCCTCCAGTCCTCCGTCACGTCAAACTACCACCATAGCTCTATAGAGCTCCTCCAGTCCTCCGTCACGTCAATCTACCACCATAGCTCTATAGAGCTCCTCCAGCCCTCCGTCACGTCAATCTACCACCATAGCTCTATAGAGCTCCTCCAGTCCTCCGTCACGTCAATCTACCACCATAGCTCTATAGAGCTCCTCCAGTCCTCCGTCACGTCAATCTACCACCATAGCTCTATAGAGCTCCTCCAGTCCTCCGTCACGTCAATCTACCACCATAGCTCTATAGAGCTCCTCCAGCCCTCCGTCACGTCAATCTACCACCATAGCTCTATAGAGCTCCTCCAGCCCTCCGTCACGTCAATCTACCACCATAGCTCTATAGAGCTCCTCCAGCCCTCCGTCACGTCAATCTACCACCATAGCTCTATAGAGCTCCTCCAGCCCTCCGTCACGTCACTGCAGCTCCATGAGACCAGAGGAGTTTCAACATGTTGAAGACAAACGTCCCGCCTGCTTTTCCTCTGTCTCTGAACCAGAGACGACACCGGGTTGGAAAGTTCAGTCTGCAGAGACACGCCCACACTTCACTGAGCTACACATTCACACATTCACACATTCACACGTTCATACGTTCACACGTTCATACGTTCACACCTGCTGATGACTAGATGACTTCTAGTATTTGACTCACCTTTCTTTGAAGTGTTTTCTCCACTGAATGACAGCTCTACATTCTATTCTTCATTCTATTTTACATTCTATTCTATATTATCTTCTACATTCTATTCTATATTATCTTCTACATTCTATTCTACAATAGAACTAGAACTGAGCGTCTCTCAGCAACACAGGAAGTCATTTTCCACTTCACACGGTTTCATTTCCGCCATCAGGCCCAGAGACATTTTAACTGTCCACCAGTGTGTGTGTGTGTGTGTGTGTGTGTGTGTGTGTGTGTGTGTGTGTGTGTGTCAGAAAGCTGAGCACGTCTTCAGACTGAAATGTCACGTCATCGATTACAACAATTAAAAGATTAATCGTCATCTTCAAAGAGCCCCGTTAGTCATTTAATCCAGAATGTTTCACTGTAACCGTGGAAACGGCTGATTTGTAGACATTACACCGACTGGCCAGTCAGGAAACGTCCACTGGAGCTGCACATCTGGAGGCGCTGACCTGGAGCGCGGGTTGCCAGGTTTGAACCGCGGCGGCAGGATGAAGGCCTCCAGTGTAAAAACGACTGACATGATGTGGAGCAGGTTGCTGCAGGGACTCTTCTGAAGGTGACGGAGGACGGGGACATGTCCCACGTCTCACACCGGGGAAGGACACATCAGAGACAACCTTTCTGCTTTTCCCAACTCTTTCAACCTGATGAGCTTGTGAGTTTTAAGACTCGGCCGACACTCAATCTGTACGTGGAAGTCCTGAATGAACCAGTGAGGAACTGAGGCCAGCTGATTCCAGCATCACAGCTGATTCCAGCATCACAACTGATTCCAGCATCACAGCTGATTCCAGCATCACAACTGATTCCAGCATCACAGCTGATTCCAGCATCACAACTGATTCCAGCATCACAGCAGGGATCAGACTTGAGACGAGACGAGGAAAAACCAGGTGAGCTTGACGTTGACGGTTGAAAACTTCTTCCCGTCCCGGAGGAGCAAAGACAGACATTCCCTCCCCACAGCGGCCGACAGGCCACACCCACCCTGGTCGTGTCATGGTCATGGTGTGTGACAGTGGTACATGTTGGTACCCAGAAGTACTGCTACCAGCCAAAACGTTATGATGCTCCTCATCTTTCCATATCTGAGCACTGTGGATTCTGACAGCAGCTGGTCGGACCAATCAAATCCTTCACTGCCATCGCTGCGCCCCGCCACCCGCCACCTGCCACCAGACCACCTGCCACCTGCCCACTGCCCCCCGCCCCCCGCCACCTGACCACCAGACCACCTGCCACCGCCACCTGCCACCAGACCACCTGCCACTAGACCACCTGCCACCGCCACCTGACCACCAGACCACCTTCCACCTGACAACCTGCCACCTGCCACCAGACCACCTGTCCTTCCCACCAACTGCCACCTGCCCCCACCACCTGCCACCTGCCCCCACCACCTGCCACCTGCCACCAGACCACCTGCCCCCACCACCCACCACCTGCCACCAGACCACCTTCCACCTGACAACCTGCCACCAGACCACCTTCCACCTGCCACCTGACCACCAGACCACCTGCCACCGCCACCTGCCACCAGACCACCTGCCACCAGACCACCCGCCACCTGACCACCAGACCACCTTCCACCTGACAACCTGCCACCTGCCACCAGACCACCTGCCCTTCCCACCAACTGCCACCTGCCCCCACCACCTGCCACCTGCCACCAGACCACCTGCCACCACCACCTGCCACCAGACCACCTGCCACCAGACCACCAGACCACCTGCCACCTGACCACCAGACCACCTTCCACCTGACAACCTGCCACCGCCACCTGCCACCAGACCACCTGCCCTTCCCACCAACTGCCACCTGCCCCCACCACCCACCACCTGCCACCAGACCACCTGCCACCAGACCACCAGACCACCTGCCACCTGACCACCAGACCACCTTCCACCTGACAACCTGCCACCTGCCAACTGCCACCAGATCACCTGCCACCCGCCACCAGACCACCTGACCACTAGACCATCTGTCACCTGACCACCTTCTCTGAGTTCAGGTTATGATAAGGTGAGTTAATTAAACTGAGATCATGTGTTTACTGAGTAAACAAAGTGCAATGGAGGATTTATTTGGCCACTTTAAAGTGAAGTGTTTCAGACGGCGTTTTGAACATGGAGACGTGTGGGAACAGGTGGATTGTGTGTTTGGTTACCAGAAATGTGTGTGTGCTTCTGGGAATGAGGAGGAGATTGTGGTGTTTGTGCTCCACCCAGCAGGTGGCGTGTTTTAGAGGCAGGGTAGCAGTGACTGACCGGTGGGTGCTGCAGCGCCGGGTCCTCATGGTCACGCCGCCGCCACAGCTGCGGCTGCACTGGCCGTACGGACCCCAGGCCTCCCACTGGTCGCCTCCAGGCGCCTGCACACATCACAGGTAAGTCACACGATAAACAGTCTTGAAGAAGGAAATTAAATTGATTATTGATTGTATTTATGAATCAAACAGTTTCAGTTTTAATCTGAAAATGAAAAGGCATTTCTTTTAATACATTTCCAGTTGATTTCTGATCCATATTGGCTTCCACATGTTCATGTGACTTTAAATGAAATCACAAGTTACTCAACTGTTATCAATGGACCCAGAAGGAGGCCAGGTTTACCAACTATATTACACAAATAATACAGAAACCTCATGATTCATTACTCTAGTTGATATCAGTATTAATTTTATGGAGGCTAAAAGCCAACCCAAACATTTACCGTTTATGATCCTGCTTTTTATTATTATTATTATTATTATTAGTCAGTTTTTATAAGTGTGAGGAGAAAAATAAACTATATATATATATATATATATATATATTAATTGTGTGTGTGTGTGTGTGTGTGTGTACCATGAGGACTGGAGCCAGCAGCAGTTGCAGGATCACCAGAGGCAATAACATCTTCATTGTTCCCTGGAGAAGGAGGAAGTTCATTACTGACTAATGGAGATAATGATCCTGGAGTTCAGCAACAAGCCAGAACAACCAGGAGGAACGTCTGGAGGCCGACGCCCACAAACCTGTGAAGTCATGGATGATGAAGCAAACAAACACTGACTCATGCTTAGTGGCTCTTTCTGAAATGTTTCTCCGTGAATCAATCAGCCTGAGGAGAAACGATTTTATAGATCGTCACACTAAACTGTGGAGTTTAATTCACAGCCAATACTTAATGTTATACTGGTACTACGGTAATTACTTTATACTGGTACTACGGTAATTACTTTATACTGGTACTACAGTAATTACTTTATACTGGTACTACGGTAATTACTTTATACTGGTACTACAGTAATGACTTTATACTGGTACTACGGTAATGACTTTATACTGGTAGTACAGTAATGA
Organism: Blennius ocellaris; assembly: GCF_963422515.1. Lineage (NCBI taxonomy): Eukaryota > Metazoa > Chordata > Actinopteri > Blenniiformes > Blenniidae > Blennius > Blennius ocellaris. The sequence continues at coordinate 24,595,019 of NC_137666.1, read as the reverse complement.
CTTTATACTGGTACTACGGTAATGACTTTATACTAGTACTACAGTAATGACTTTATACTGGTACTACAGTAATGACTTTATACTGGTAGTACAGTAATGACTTTATACTAGTACTACAGTAATGACTTTATACTGGTAGTACAGTAATGACTTTATACTAGTACTACAGTAATGACTTTATACTGGTACTACAGTAATGACTTTATACTGGTAGTACAGTAATGACTTTATACTGGTACTACGGTAATGACTTTATACTGGTAGTACAGTAATGACTTTATACTGCGACTACAGTAATTACTTTATACTGGTACTACAGTAATGACTTTATACTGGTACTACGGTAATGACTTTATACTGGTAGTACAGTAATGACTTTATACTGGTACTACAGTAATGACTTTATACTGGTAGTACAGTAATGACTTTATACTGGTACTATGGTAATGACTTTATACTGGTAGTACAGTAATGACTTTATGCTAGTACTACAGTAATGACTTTATACTGCGACTACAGTAATGACTTTATACTGGTACTACAGTAATTACTTTATACTAGTACTACGGTAATGACTTTGTACTGGTAGTACAGTAATGACTTTATGCTAGTACTACAGTAATGACTTTATACTGCGACTACAGTAATGACTTTATACTGGTACTACAGTAATTACTTTATACTGGTAGTACAGTAATGACTTTATACTAGTACTACGGTAATGACTTTATACTAGTACTACGGTAATGACTTTATACTGGTAGTACAGTAATGACTTTATACTGCGACTACAGTAATGAGCTTATACTGGTACTACAGTTTTAAATCCACTCTAAACCTGGTACTCAGGGAGCTGCAAGGCAGACTGTCCAAGTGGGATTCCAACCAGCAACCTACCATTGACCAGTGAGCTTCTCTGACCTGGAGGCTCCGGAGGAAAGAATCACGTTTATCAAAACAAGCAAATCGGTAAACAAGTGAATCAGCTTTAGTGTCTTGATTGAATTGTGAAAATCTACGTGTGAACGCTCCCTGGTGAGGAACCAGGTGAGGAACCAGTGAGGTTGGAACCAGGTGAGAAGTCTGGTTCCTCACCTGGTCTGGTCAGGCATAATGAGACTGGAGAGGCCAGAGCAGCAGGATTGTTCTGATTGTTCTGATTGAAGCCCAGAGGAGAAAGTCACTGCATGTTAAAGGCTGCTCACCAAGGAACACACACACACACACACACACACACACACACACACACACACACACACACACAGTGCAAAAACACCCACATTGAGCAACCCTCCTGGTGTAATGTGTCTGGGTGGTAATCTGAGCCGGCTCTGCCTGGACCCGCAGGAAAACAGTCTGTGTTACCCAAACCAAGACAGTGACGGTGGAGGGGGGGCAAATCATGAGGGGGGGGGGTGATGGTAGAGCTGGGGCAAATCATGAGGGGGGTGGTTACTGTATTTATTCCTGCATCAGTCTGGTTTATTTCTTTATTCTTCAGATCAAAGAAAACGATCCTCAGCAGCTTAAAGATGAAAACAGGAAGTATTTTAGTCGTCTTT
>NC_137666.1:24580957-24588457 GCF_963422515.1 Blennius ocellaris | reverse complement strand
CTTTAGATGTAACGTGTGTTTAACTTGAGCCGATGTTTGACAGATTCCAGAGTTTGGTTGGTTTTGTGTCTCTCGTCCTGTCACACTGTTGCTTTACCAACACGATAAAGAAAACTAACATTTCACACAAAAACAAAACGCTACGCTGTGTATAAAATGAGCTTTGATGTGAAACATGGATCAGAATTAATGCAGTCACACAAAAAACTTCTAATCTGGGCCAGAAGACTCTCGCCACACAAGTTATCCCAAATTATTTCTGCCTCGATGTCCATCAGGTTTGGAAATACCTTTCTGGTGGAGCTTCAGGTGGGAGGAGTCAGTAGAAACTCGGGGTTTCTTCTACTAAGCCTGCCAGCGAGCGGGTTATGTTCACAGAGTCTGTTACCATGGTGACAGCCAGCGGGTTCTGTTACCACGGTGACTAAACTCAGTTTCCCTCCTTTCAGGGTTAACTTACTCCAAGTTTTCACAATACCTGCTTTCTGGAATCCCCCTGATCGCTGGTGAGACTCGGGCCATGTTTCCACGTCAGATTTCTCTGTGTTTCTCACATTTAAATATATTAACCGGGTATGAGCTCCACAAACAGATGTTTATTTATTTATTCTTTTCATCAGCCACAGTGCAGATTTAGAAAATCTCTGTCTTTGTTTGCATCCAAAGGGGGGAGGCAGAGATTTATGTCACAATTCGTGATGTCATGCTTTTTCCCAGATTCTGATAGGCTATCGTGGCTTCACGCTTCTCGTTGCACTGCCCCCTACAGGCCTGGCTGCTCATTGCAGCTCTGAACCAGGTGTAATCTGCAGGTCCATGTGAATGAAGAATTTTGTAAACGCAGAGGAGGAAATACCAGTTTTAGTAAAAACAAGTAAAAACGTGGCCTCAGATGAGACGTGAGACAACCTGAAGACTGAAGCTTTTCCACGTACGTCTGTTTTTATTATTCCACTGGAGGTCAACTGCTACGATTTTTACCATTTTTGTAAATAAACTTAAGCCCCAGTGTCTTTTTGTAATAAGTCATGCGACCGAGGGCAGGAAGCAGGAAAGTGATGAACCATATCAACGTCAAGCATGTTCTACCAACACAGACCATTTTATTGTGAAGTGACAGAAGCAGGTTGAACATTGACCCGTTCAGGGTTTCCTTGGCTCTGATCCAGCGTGAACGGAGGCGCCTTCAAGTCTCATTCCTCAAAAAGGTCGAGGCTCGAGAGGGATAATCCCGTATTTTTAGCATTTGAAGTGTCAAGAATAGCCAGCCACCCACTGAAAAGACAACACACGGGGACTACGGTCTTCACGGTACAGAGCGTCCCGGCTCCCAGGAACACTGCTGCTCTTTTAATTATAGACGTCTAATGAGCACAATGTAAAGCTGAAGCTTCGCCCACTTTAAATACGGCTTTTCATTTCCTACATCCACATTGGGAGACCTTGCGTTGGATTCCTGGTCATTAAGTCTCGCCGTGGCTTTAAAAAGGAGCTGGAAGCCACAGGGTATAGGTTCACACTGAAATTGCTAAGCTTTACATTCGCCCTCCCTTAAATGTACACACATGTTCTTGTCAGCGGAAGCGGCTGTGCCCAGTTTAGCCGCTCGCCCTCCCAGTCTTTACCAACGTTCTGCAACAAGCACGGGGTAATTCGCCCCCCCCCCCCCCCCCCCGCCCCCCCGTGGGCCCGGTCCGGCGGGGTTTGGTGCCGTGGCCCTCAGAGCTGGCGGCTGAGCTTCTGCGCCTGCCGCTCCTTGGCGTTGAAGGCGTGCTTGGTGTCCTGGAGCTGCTCTATGATCTCCTTGGCCTCCCTCATGTCTGCCGCCAGCTGCTCGTACTTCTCCACCAGCTCCTGGTTCTCCCTGCGGAGCTCCACCACCAGCTGGCTCAGCTCCTCGCTCTGCTTCCCGCAGTGCAGCTTCAGCTGCTCCATCTCCGTCAGCGTCTCCTCCATGCGCTTCACCAGGCTCTCCAGCTTGTCCTTGGACATCTCGGCGCTCCTCCGTTCCGTCTTGCAGGCTGGTGGTCGGAGCTCGGCGTCTCTCTGGGCTGCTCAGCGTCGGGTAATGAAGCCTAATCCCCCGTCTCAGGCTGGCCCCGCTGGACAGTAATCCCCTGAGCCGAGCTATCCTGGGACGCCTCCGACAGGTGTGACTACGTCAGCTCCACCTGGAGGCACAGCCACCGGCGGCTTTCACCTGAACACTGAACGTTTCTACCCTCAGCTTCAGGGGACGGACCTTTCTATCCTCCCCATGATGAACATGGCTGGGCCGTGGGGTTCTGGTCCAGTCTGGACTGTGGAGTTCTGGTCCAGTCTGGACAGTGGGGTTCTGGTCCAGTCTGGACAGTAGACTGGACCAGAATGGACCATGGGGTTCTGGTCCAGTCTGGACAGTGGGGTTTTGGTCTAGTCTGGACTGTGGGGTTCTGGTCTAGTCTGTCTGGACAGTGGGGTTCTGGTTCATTCTGGACAGTGGGGTTCTGGTCTAGTCTGGACAGTGGGGTTCTGGTCCAGTCTGGACAGTGGGGTTCTGGTCTAGTCTGGACAGTGGGGTTCTGGTCCAGTCTGGACAGTGGGGTTCTGGTCCAGTCTGGACAGTGGGATTCTGGTCTAGTCTGGACAGTGGGGTTCTGGTCCAGTCTGGACAGTGGGATTCTGGTCTAGTCTGGACAGTGGGGTTCTGGTCCAGTCTGGACCATGGGGTTCTGGTCCAGTCTGGGCAGTGGGGTTCTGGTCCAGTCTGGACCATGGGGTTCTGGTCCAGTCTGGACAGTGGAGTTCTGGTCCACTCTGGACAGTGGGGTTCTGGTCCAGTCTGGACAGTGGGGTTTTGGTCTAGTCTGGACTGTGGGGTTCTGGTCTAGTCTGTCTGGACAGTGGGGTTCTGGTTCATTCTGGACAGTGGGGTTCTGGTCTAGTCTGGACAGTGGGGTTCTGGTCCAGTCTGGACAGTGGGGTTCTGGTCTAGTCTGGACAGTGGGGTTCTGGTCCAGTCTGGACAGTGGGGTTCTGGTCTAGTCTGGACAGTGGGGTTCTGGTCCAGTCTGGACAGTGGGGTTCTGGTCCAGTCTGGACAGTGGGATTCTGGTCTAGTCTGGACAGTGGGGTTCTGGTCCAGTCTGGACCATGGGGTTCTGGTCCAGTCTGGACAGTGGGATTCTGGTCTAGTCTGTCTGGACAGTGGGGTTCTGGTCCAGTCTGGACAGTGGGGTTCTGGTCTAGTCTGGACAGTGGGGTTCTGGTCCAGTCTGGACCATGGGGTTCTGGTCCAGTCTGGACAGTGGGGTTCTGGTCCAGTCTGGACAGTGGGGTTCTGGTCTAGTCTGGACAGTGGGGTTCTGGTCCAGTCTGGACCATGGGGTTCTGGTCCAGTCTGGACAGTGGGGTTCTGGTCTAGTCTGGACAGTGGGGTTCTGGTCCAGTCTGGACAGTGGGGTTTTGGTCTTGTCTGGACAGTGGGGTTCTGGTCCAGTCTGGACAGTGGGGTTTTGGTCTAGTCTGGACCGTGGGGTTCTGGTCCAGTCTGGACAGTGGGGTTCTGGTCCAGTCTGGACAGTAGACTGGACCAGAATGGACCATGGGGTTCTGGTCCAGTCTGGACAGTGGGGTTCTGGTCCAGTCTGGACTGTGGGGTTCTGGTCCAGTCTGGACAGTGGGGTTCTGGTCCAGTCTGGACAGTGGGGTTCTGGTCCAGTCTGGACTGTGGAGTTCTGGTCCAGTCTGGACAGTGAGGTTCTGGTCCAGTCTGGACCGTGGGGTTCTGGTCCAGTCTGGACAGTGGGGTTCTGGTCCAGTCTGGACAGTAGACTGGACCAGAATGGACCATGGGGTTCTGGTCCAGTCTGGACAGTGGGGTTTTGGTCTAGTCTGGACCGTGGGGTTCTGGTCCAGTCTGGACAGTGGGGTTCTGGTCCAGTCTGGACAGTAGACTGGACCAGAATGGACCATGGGGTTCTGGTCCAGTCTGGACAGTGGGGTTCTGGTCCAGTCTGGACTGTGGGGTTCTGGTCCAGTCTGGACAGTGGGGTTCTGGTCCAGTCTGGACAGTGGGGTTCTGGTCCAGTCTGGACTGTGGAGTTCTGGTCCAGTCTGGACAGTGAGGTTCTGGTCCAGTCTGGACCGTGGGGTTCTGGTCCAGTCTGGACAGTGGGGTTCTGGTCCAGTCTGGACAGTAGACTGGACCAGAATGGACCATGGGGTTCTGGTCCAGTCTGGACAGTGGGGTTTTGGTCTAGTCTGGACTGTGGGGTTCTGGTCTAGTCTGGATCGTGGGGTTCTGGTCCAGGTTCTGGATCAGTGTTCTCAGAGAACCTCCACAGATCATTTATTGACTACATTGTCGTCTGTCCTGTGTCCAGGGTTTAACTCATTTTCTCCAACATTCCTGGACCCGGACCAGTGAAGCAGTGAGTCCTGATGGACACCAGGACAGAGACACCAGGACAGAGACACCAGGACAGAGACCCAGCAGCCACACAGAGACACCAGGAGGGTGAAGTGAAGCACAGGAGACCTGCAGGCTCTTCTGACTGGACGGAGTCGTTCCATGAGAAAAAGAGCTCAAGTGAGAGCAGAACCACATTCTACCATCTTATTCCAAATGCTGATGGGAGCAACAAACTATGGTTCCCTGCACTGTGCAGTCATGTCAGGGTTAATAATGACAGGATGTTCTACACACAAAAATCAAAGACAAAAGACCAAAAACAAAGACGGTGTGAAGCTGCTGGAGTCAGCTAGAACCCAGAGAACCAGCAGAACCCAGGTCAACGTGTAGAAACAGCAGACGTGTGAGAGACGGAGCTCCAGTTAAACATCTACCAGCTGCCAGAGCAGCTCCTTCAGGACGGGCTTCCTCCCCGCCCAGTGGTCCGGGGGGGGAGCTGGAGGGGCCCGGTGGTCCGGGGGGGAGCTGGAGGGGCCCGGTGGCTCAGTGAGGAGCTGGAGGGGCCCGGTGGTCCGGGGGGCCCTGGCTGGGGGCCGACAGGACGACCCTCTGAGGACAAACCTGGCGGGGCTGCTGTCATACCGCGGCACCGTCCGGCCCCAAGCGGCCCCCATCAGGACAGGCGGGGCTTCGGAGGCCTCGGGCAGGGGGTGGGGGGGGGCTCCGGGGCGGCGGGCCAACGGCCCTGTGAGCCAGTTGGCACCAGGGGGACGGGGAGCAGGATGCCAGCTCCGGCACGCCAAGGAATTCCCACAATGTTCCCACTGCCTGGACGGAGTCTGCGTCACATGACGCAGGAGAGACAGACACACTGTTGTCGTGTGAAAGGATGGAGCCGCTGACCTCTGACCTCCAGGACCCAACCACACCACTGGACCCACCTCCATCCTCCCGGTACACCTCCAACAGGTGGAGACCAGAATGAGGGTGGAGGTGATCAAGGAGGGTGGATGTGATCACAGTGAGGGTGGAGGTGAAGCATGAGGGTGGAAGTGATCAGTGAGGGTGTAGGTAATCCATTGTTCATGATCAGAGTGAGCGTAGCAGTGATCCGTGAGGGTGGAGGTGATCAGTGAGGGTGGAGATGATCAGGGAGGGTAGAGGTGATCAGTGAGGGTGGATGTGATCAGTGAGGGTGGAGGTGATCAGTGAGGGTGGAGATGATCAGGGAGGGTAGAGGTGATCAGGGAGGGTGGAGGTGATCATTGAGGGTGGAGGTTATCAGGGAGGGTGGATGTGATCAGTGAGGGTGGATGTGATCAGGGAGGGTGGAGGTAATCCATTGTTCATGATCAGAGTGAGCGTAGCAGTGATCCGTGAGGGTGGAGGTGATCAGGGAGGGTGGATGTGATCAGTGAGGGTGGAGATGATCAGGGAGGGTAGAGGTGATCAGGGAGGGTGGAGGTGATCATTGAGGGTGGAGGTCTACACCGACCAGTAAACGGAGACTTTGCTTCTTTTCACCAAAACAGTTGATAAAGTGACTGAATTCCTGCAAGTCTGTCACAATCTGTGGATCCTCCGTCACTGCTCCACCCATCCTTCATCACTGCTCCACCCATCCTTCATCACTGCTCCACCCATCCTCCGTCACTGCTCCACCCATCCTCCATCACTGCTCCACCCATCCTCCATCACTGCTCCACCCATTCTCCATCACTATTCCACCAATCCTCCGTCACTGCTCCACCAATCCTATCACTGCTCCACCCATTCTCCATCACTATTCCACCTATCCTCCGTCACTGCTCCACCTATCCTCTATCACTGCTCCACCTATCCTCCATCACTGCTCCACCCATCCTCCGTCACTGCTCCACCCATCCTCCGTCACTGCTCCACCTATCCTCCATCACTGCTCCACCCATCCTCCATCACTGCTCCACCAATCCTCTATCACTGCTCCACCCATTCTCCATCACTATTCCACCTATCCTCCGTCACTGCTCCACCAATCCTATCACTGCTCCACCCATTCTCCATCACTATTCCACCTATCCTCCGTCACTGCTCCACCTATCCTCTATCACTGCTCCACCTATCCTCTATCACTGCTCCACCTATCCTCTATCACTGCTCCACCTATCCTCCGTCACTGCTCCACCTATCCTCTATCACTGCTCCACCTATCCTCTATCACTGCTCCACCTATCCTCCGTCACTGCTCCACCAATCCTCTATCACTGCTCCACCTATCCTCTATCACTGCTCCACCTATCCTCTATCACTGCTCCACCTATCCTCCGTCACTGCTCCACCCATCCTCCGTCACTGCTCCACCTATCCTCTATCACTGCTCCACCTATCCTCCGTCACTGCTCCACCAATCCTCTATCACTGCTCCACCTATCCTCTATCACTGCTCCACCTATCCTCCATCACTGCTCCACCCATCCTCCATCACTGCTCCACCCATCCTCCATCACTGCTCCACCCTTCCTCCGCCACTGCTCCATCAGGCCCTGATAGTGAACCCCATGAGGGAGCAGCAGGTGACCTTGGAGGATTCCAGCATCGACCTTGAACATTGTGACGTTGAGCTCAACAAAATGACAAACGACAGAAAAAACTTTTTTTGTTTTGTTTATATAAAAAAAAAGAAAAAAAAAAAGAACAAAATGTGAATGACATTTCATTTCATAAGACGTTTGTGAGACGACGTGTCGGTTCCTCCTCAGTCGGGATCGCTTGTCCTCCGGAACCCTTCAAGTATCAAACCACTGAGCTTCAGTCCACACCTGCACTCTCTCTCTCCGTTTTATTAGTGTGTGTGTGTGTGTGTGTGTGTGTGTGTGTGTGTGTGTGTGTGTGTGTGGTCATGCTGGTGAAGCGGAGGAAGAAGGTCCTACGAGTGGAAACTAAACCAGTTCAGTCATTTTTAACAGCAGAGACACTGGAGCACAATGGAAACGACACTTCTGCCTCTTCTCCTGTTGGTTCAGATCACGGAGTGTGATGAGGAAATGTTGGGGCTTCGTTGTTTTTTTTTGTTTGTTTGTTTTTTTTTTTTGGGGGGGGGGGGGGGGGGGTCCAGACCAGCAGGTCAG
>NC_137666.1:24575957-24578457 GCF_963422515.1 Blennius ocellaris | reverse complement strand
ATCCATCCATCCATCCATCCATCTACAGAGTTTAATTTCTAACATTTTCAGGTGGAGGTGTGCCTCCAGAGTTTTCCAAACAAAAAAGTGTGTCTTGGCTCAAATAGTTTGAAAAACACTGGTTTAGAGGCTGTGAACATGTACGGGGCTCTCTGACCCCCCCCCCCCCCCACCCCCCCACTCACCTTCCTGCGTCTCTGGTGGGGTCACAGCTGCTTCTGTGGAGTTCCTCTGCGGCGGGTCGCCGTCGGCCATGTTGACGAGCCACACCATGGTCGCTGAGGAGGAACCAGACACTTTGACTGACGGGAACTCAAACCTTTAAAGTGTTTAGAACGACGATCAAATGAGTCACGCCTCCTCTGACACCGACAACCCCCTCAGGCCCCGCCCACATCGGCATCCTGACTCAGGCCCCACCCACACCGGCATCCTTACTCAGGCCCCGCCCACACCGGCATCCTTACTCAGGCCCCGCCCACATCGGCATCCTGACTCAGGCCTCGCCCACACCAGCATCCTTACTCAGGCCCCGCCCACACCGGCATCCTTACTCAGGCCCCGCCCACACCGGCATCCTTACTCAGGCCCCACCCACACCGGCATCCTTACTCAGGCCCCGCCCACACCGGCATCCTTACTCAGGCCCCGCCCACACCGGCATCCTTACTCAGGCCCCGCCCACACTGGCATCCGTACTCAGGCCCCGCCCACACCGGTAGCCTTACTCAGGCCCCACCCACACCGGCATCCGTACTCAGGCCCCGCCCACACCGGCATCCGTACTCAGGCCCCGCCCACACCGGCATCCGTACTCAGGCCCCGCCCACACTGGCAAAAAACCCATCTTTCTTCTCCCCGACTCAAAAATAATTGCGTCCACACGTCTCTACCAACACGAGGCTCCAGGGCATGTAGTACACAAGTCAGGCCTTCGGGGGCGCTGTGACTCACCAAACACACCAAAACTGCAGAAGAAGACCCGGAGAACATAGAGCTATAGAGGTAGAAACCTCATCGTTCTCCACAGATGTGCGTGTTTGTCCATCCACACCTCAAAGACGAGTCGGCGTTTTAAAATTTCTCCATTCTGGAACCTGTGTTTTGGTTTTTTGTTAACAGTTGTCAGGCTGCTAAACGCTGCCTCGTGTGGCTGGTCAGACAGAAAGGGCGTTGAGGTGTGGAGTCTGCCGTATCTCTTCATTTAGAAGTCCTTTTAAGCAGAACAACAGTCGTACGCGCCGCAAAAACACAAAGCTCCAGAGGAAACATGGCGGGAGCTTCTGGTGCTTCGCTCACAAACACTGGAACTGACCGATCGTCAACAACGGGACTGGAACTACAAGCGATACAGTAACTAATTACTCTAATGTGACCACTTCTTTTAGTAACACTCGTCTAACGTGCTACTCTTTCCAAACCAGTAATCAGATTACAGTTACTTTTCCAAGTCACTGCGTATGGAAGTAAAACTGTGCCATCAGATTCTGAATTTGAAATTCTAACTGATTTTTTTACCGTCGAAATCAGACTTTCAAGTGCGTTTCTTTTTTTGCTTCTGATTTTTTTTCAACATCTAAAAATATCCAGTGCGTAAAAAGCGCCATCACTACCGCTGGCCCTCCGGCCCAGTGATGCACGGGTCACGTGACCAACAAAGCTTCCCCTGATTGGATGTTGGGTGAATGAGACAGGTATCGACTGCATCGTCCTGATGGCGCAGAGATTCTGCTGTTTTGCAGCGGAATTTTTTTTGCAGCTGAATTTTTTTTTGCGGTTGAATTTTTTTTGCAGCTGAATTTTTTTTGCAGCTGAATTTTTTTTTGCGGTTGAATTTTTTTTGCAGCTGAATTTTTTTTGCAGCTGAATTTTTTTGCTGCTCAATTTTTTTTGCTGCTGAATTTTTTTTGCTGCTGAATTTTTTAGGCACATTGACTTTTTACACACTGGATATTTTTAGATGTTGAAAAAAAATCAGAAGCAAAAAAAGATACGTACTTGAAATTCGACAGCTTTTACAGTCTGATTTCGACGGTTAAAAAAAATAAGTTAGAGATTCGAATTCAGAAACTGATGGCACAGTTTTACTTCCCATACTGTGCGATTTACTATTAAAGAGTTACCACACACACACACCTGCCTCCTCCACTCTCAGCCAATCACAGGCCACCTCGCTCCAACGGTGCGTTCAGGGAACACAAAAGAATGGGAACCAACAGAACGTCGACACTGAACCTTCACGTTGCCACGACGACAACGGCAGGACGTTTTGGTACTTTATTGAATAAGAACATGACTTGGCAGTGATTCCTAACAGCTGATTGGACGTGCTGCTTCTCCCCACAATAAAGACACGGTTTCCTTACAGGAATAGATGAGAGCTGGGAAGATGGGCTCGTTTCTCTCCTGAGCCGTTTCCCACCAGGATCCTCAGAGGACCTTTGGGACAAAGAACCGCCAGCAGGTCTGAGGAGGGAAACAGACGGGCCAGACATGACTT
>NC_137666.1:24498439-24565939 GCF_963422515.1 Blennius ocellaris | reverse complement strand
TCATGTCGGGGGCAGTTTGTTCATGTCGGGGGCAGATTGTTCATGTCGGGGGCAGTTTGTTCATGTCGGGGGCAGTTTGTTCATGTCGGGGGCAGTTTGTTCATGTCGGGGGCAGTTTGTTCATGTCGGGGGCAGTTTGTTCATGTCGGGGGCAGATTGTTCATGTCGGGGGCAGTTTGTTCATATCGGAGGCAAAGCCACCCAGAGAGGGACGTAAGGAGACAAAGCCACCCAGAGTGCAGTCCCTACAAAGAGTGGTAAAATGTAGGGTCGTGAACGAGCAGCGATGTGACGTCATTACAACAATAAAGGATGAAGAAGGTAGAATTGCGGCTGCAGGTCATGACAGCGGCTCAACTGGTGTCTGAAGCTGGGAGCTTCCTGTACCTTTCACAGTAAAAGCCCACAGTTCCAGGAGGTTCATTCCAGACTTGTTGAGAGTGACGGAACATTCTAGTGAATTCCACAACAACTACAGGACATTAAAGACACACCATCACACTCATGGTTCTAACAATCCACATCTCCACATTTATCTTCCATTTTAATAATGTGTAGCGATAAAGGAGCTGAGAGCTGCAATGCATTATGGGAGTTTCTGTTTGTGGTGATTTAAATGTAATTATTGGGTGTTATGTTAGGTTTGTAGTGTTGGTAATGATTGTGTTGTGTTGCTTAGTTCATGTAGTTTAGTTTATTAGTAAACATTAGTATTAAGTTGTCAACCAGCAGTGAAGAAGGTTTTGTGTGTCGTGTCCTCCTGGCATGGTCTTCCTGTGGGACTGTCAAAATAAAATGTGTGTGGCTCTCTGGGTGTTGTGTTCAGAGCGAGACGGGACCTAATGGCTCTGAGCATTAAAGGTTACCGACCCCTGGTCTAGAAGGAGCTGAGCTGAAGAACCAGGACCTGCCAGGGTCACTAGAGTCAGAACATCAGACCAGAGGGATCCAGGACGTTGATAGACTGACGCAGCAGCACCTGGAGGACTTACCGTAGACCGATATGACGGCCAGGATGAGCCAGGCCGTCCACTCTGGCAGGTACTTGATGAAGACCAGGGCCATGAGGGCGCTGATCATGATGAGGTAGGCCTGCTGGAGCCGCAGGGGGCCCTTCCAGTGGATACACATCATGCCCACCACGCCGAAGTTCCAGATGATGACCGACAGCGTGAAGAAGTCCATGGCCACGTTGTAGGTCTTGAAAACCTCCCTGGGGGGCAGAGACCACGGGAGGCGTCAGCTGGTGGAGGCCAGAGCTCAGGGTGGAGGAGGGTGGAGGTGCTTACTTGAGGTAGATGTAGGAGAAGAAGAAGAGCAGGAGGAGGGAGGAGAGGAAGAGCCAGCCCTGGATCACCTGCACATCACAGAACAACACGATTGGACTGTGGGAGGAAACACTGGATAACTCCACCCTGGGATTAGAACCAGGAGTCACGACCACGACCACTGCTCCACCCGGGGATTAGAACCAGGAGTCACGACCACGACCACTGCTCCACCCGGGGATTAGAACCAGGAGTCACGACCACTGCTCCACCCGGGATTTGAACCAGGAGTCACGACCACTGCTCCACCCAGGGATTTGAACCAGGAGACACGACCACTGCTCCACCCCGGGGATTAGAACCAGGAGTCACGACCACTGCTCCACCCGGGATTTGAACCAGGAGTCACGACCACTGCTCCACCCAGGGATTTGAACCAGGAGTCACGACCACTGCTCCACCCGGGGATTAGAACCAGGAGTCACGACCACGACCACTGCTCCACCCGGGGATTTGAACCAGGAGTCACGACCACTGCTCCACCCAGGGATTTGAACCAGGAGACACGACCACTGCTCCACCCTCTCTACTGTTTCTATTTCTACCGTTTCTGTAGTTTTCTATTTCTAGTTTCTATTTCTACAGTTTTCTAGTTCTACTGTTTTCTATTTCTACAGTTTTCTATTTCTACAGTTTCTATTTCTAGTCTCTATTTCTACAGTTTTCTATTTCTACTGTTTCTGTTTCTAGTTTCTATTTCTACAGTTTCTATAGTTTTCTGTTTCTACGGTTTCTATTTCTGCAGTTTCTAGTTTTCTATTTCTAGTTTCTATTTCTACAGTTTTTATTTCGAGTTTTCCATTTCTACACTTTTCTATTTCTACAGTTTCTATGTTTTTTTATTACTGTGATCTCTACTTCTACCCACATTCCTCCCAAGCTCCCTCCCTCTCCTCCTCTCCTCTTCTCTCTCCCTCCTCTCCTCTCTCTCTCTCTCCCTCCTCTCCTCTCTCTCCCACTCCCTCCTCTCCTCTCCTCTCACTCCCTCTCCCACCCTCACTCTCTCTCCCACTCCACTCCCTCCTCTCCTCTCTCCTCCTCTCTCCCTCACTCTCTCTCCCCACTCCTCCTCTCCCTCTCTCTCCCACTCCCTCCTCTCTCTCCCACTCCCTCCTCTCCTCTTCTCTCTCCACTCCACTCCTCTCCTCTCCACTCCTCCTCTCTCCTCCACTCACTCTCCCACTCCCTCCTCTCCTCTCCTCTCTCTCTCTCCTCCTCTCCTCTTCTCTCCCACTCCCTCCTCTCCTCTTCTCTCTCTCCACTCCCTCCTCTCCTCTCTCTCTCCCTCTCTCCTCACTTCTCTCTCCTCCTCTCTCTCCTCCTCTCTCTCACTTCTCTCTCCTCCTCTCTCTCACCTTCTCTCTCCTCCTCTCTCCTCTCTCTCTCCCTCCTCTCTCCCTTCTCTCCTCTCTCTCCCACTCCTCTCCTCCCACTCCCTCCTCTCTCTCTCTCCTCCTCTCTCTCTCTCCCTCCTCTCTCTCTCCTCTCTCCTCTTCTCTCTCTCTCTCCTCTCTCTCTCTCTCCTCCTCACTTCTCTCTCCACTCCCTCCTCTCTCTCTCTCTCTCCCTCTCCTCCTCTCTCCTCACTTCTCTCCCACTCCCTCCTCTCCTCTTCTCTCTCTCCTCCTCTCTCCCTCACTTCTCTCTCTTCTCTCTCCCACTCCCTCCTCTCCTCTCCTCTCTCCTCCTCTCTCCCTCACTTCTCTCTCCCACTCCCTCCTCTCCTCTCTCTCTCCCTCCTCTCCTCCTCTCTCTCCACTCCCTCCTCTCCTCTTCTCTCTCCCACTCCCTCATCTCCTCTCCTCTCTCCCTCACTTCTCTCTCCCACTCCCTCCTCTCCTCTCCCACTCCCTCCTCTCCTCTCCTCTCTCTCCCTCCTCTCCTCCTCTCTCTCCCACTCCCTCCTCTCCTCTCCTCTCTCTCCCTTCTCTCCTCACTTCTCTCTCCTCCTCTCTTCTCTCTCTCTCTCCCTCCTCTCCTCTTCTCTCTCTCTCCTCTCTCCCACTCCCTCCTCTCCTCTCCTCTCTCCTCCTCTCTCCCTCACTTCTCTCTCCCACTCCCTCCTCTCCTCTCCTCTCTCTCCCACTCCCTCCTCTCCTCTCCTCTCTCTCCCTCCTCTCCCACTCCCTCCTCTCCTCTCCTCTTCTCTCTCTCCCTTCTCTCCTCACTTCTCTCTCCTCCTCTCTTCTCTCTCTCTCTCCCTCCTCTCCTCTTCTCTCTCTCCCTTCTCTCCTCTCTCTCTCCCTCCTCTCTCTCTCCTCTCTCTCTCTCTCTCTCTCTCTCTCTCTCCCTCCTCTCCTCTCTCTCTCCTCCGGTGTATGAAGCAGAGTATGTGACCACAGCCTGATGCAGTACTCAGGCCAGATGTGCTCCAGGTGTGGCCTGCAGGGTGCAGGACAGGAGCAGAGGCCTGCGGTGTAGAGCGGCGCGGCGCCGGTACCTTGTAGCAGCGGTACTTGTACAGCAGCACGAGCACCAGCGTCATGACGATGATGACGGTGATCATGATGGTGGCGTTGAGGATGGAGTTGAGGGCCCTCTGGCCCACCGTGTCCGTGTCCTCGGGGAACGGCGTGTAGATCCTGGCAGACACAGAACACACGACTCAGAGCGCACAGAGCAGTGTTTCTAGAGAGAACAGCAATGTTGAAACTTCTCGCCACCCGTCACTGGCCTGGCTGCCAGCAGCTCTTCCACAACACTGTCCTGCTCTGGTGTGGACACTGTGCACTCAGGACCCCTAGTGGCTGCATACCTGCATTACACCCACTCTAACGCCGGTCGTCCAGATCAGTGTTTTTCTACCTTGCTGAGCCAAGACACACTTTTGTCTTTTTCCTGTCTCGAGGCACACCACCACCCGGAAATGTTAAAATGTGAAACTCTGTAGCCTCTATTAACAATATAAAGTCTTTCTCATCAAAGCTTTATCACAGGAATCCAATAAATACAGAAAAAACACAACGCTTGGTGAATTCTGCTTCGGTGGAGAGCAAAGGCGTTCAGACACTCCGTCCTCTAACCCAGTGTTTTTCAACCTTTTTGAACCGAGACACAGTTTTTTGTTTGTAAAACTCTGGAGGCACACCTCCACCTGAAAATGTTAAAATGTTAAACTCTGTAGCCTCTATTAACAATATAAAGTCTTTCTCATCAAAGTTTTATCAACAGGAATCCAGTAAATCCAGAAAGCAAGGACTTTTTTTAATAGTGACTCCGTCAGTGTGAAACCTGGACCTGATGGATGAAGAGCTGAGATCCTGGTTTTCTAAAACTTCTCCATCACTGTCACCGACACAGTACTTTGATACAAGATGGTAGCAGGAGGTGGAGATGAACCACACTGACGTCTGTCACTTTACATTTCACCTGCAAGGTTCTGTGCTGCCCTCTAGTGGTGAAGAGTATTTATACACGATTACTCCATTCACATCCAGAGGACACACACACACACACACTTCCACTCCTCATTGATGAGATTTACTGCTGATTTTTCTTATTTTCTGCTATTGTTCTGTCAATTATCAAAATGATGTTGTTGTTTTTTGTTTTTGTCTTCTTTTTTTGTGTTTGTTTGTTTTGTTCTTTGTTTTATGTCCTTTTGTTTTTGCTTTTGTTAGAATTGTTGTGATTATTTTGGTTTTGGCTCTGTTGTTGCTCAGGCTGGTTTGATCTCATGGCAGTTGGAAAATATTTGGATCCCTGTGATTAATGTATTATAATGAAGAAAAAAAGAAAAATGTATGTAGCACTAACAAGGTATTGTATGTTTCTCCCCTCCCCTCCCCTCCCCTCCCCTCCCCTCCCCTCTCCTCTCCTCTCCTCTCCTCTCCTCTCCCCTCCCCTCCCCTCCCCTCCCCTCCCCTCCCCTCTCCTCCACCTCTGACTCTGGTTTCTACAAAGTTTCTCCTTGTTGAGGGAGTTTTTCTTTCCACAGTCACAAACAAACCTGCTGCTCATGTGGATGTTGGGCTTTTCTACTTTCTCTATAAAAGCACATTGGAACGACTGTAATGTATTTAAAAATCTCTCTCTTTTTTTTTTTTTATTTAAAAAAAACAACATGATTGCTCTTCCACACACTGTCGGCTGTGAGAGCAAATGTTTTTTTTAAGAAAAGACTGTGAAATGTGATCATTTCCCACGACACACCTGACAGGAGGTGGAGGAAACACCAGTGGTTGAAGAACACCGGTCCAGACGACGGTGGTGACACTCACAGTCTCTGCCCGTCGTTCTGGGTGTAGAAGCTGACGGACTTGATGGTCGCCACGACGACCACCATGCAGAGCGTCACGGGGACGAAGAGCATGATGACGTGCTTGGCGCCATATTTCAAGGTCAGCTCTTCATCCTCGTCCTCCTCCGTCTCCACCACTATTGGGGGGCGGGCGGCGGGGGGCTGACCGTTCTGCTCCGGACTGCCGCCGTTCCTCCCCGGACCTCCTCCGGGCCCCGGGCCCCCGGCCCCCGGGCCCGCCCTGGTCCGGGCTCTGGTCCCCCCGGCCTCCTGTGGCTCCGGGGCCGGAGGGGCCTCTGGTTGGTCCTGGAGGGGCGAGAGAACAATCACACTTAGAGTTCCAATCCAGTGTCACGGTGCGGCTTCAGCTGCAGGCTCAGGCTTTACTGGCCCAGGAGCTTCCTGTCAGTCCGTCGGGAGCTTCCTGTCAGTCCGTCGGGAGCTTCCTGTCAGTCCGTCCTCGGGGCAAACGGTGAGCTGCAGAAAGCTTCCTGTCAGTCCGTCGGGAGCTTCCTGTCAGTCCGTCGGGAGCTTCCTGTCAGTCCGTCGGGAGCTTCCTGTCAGTCCGTCGGGAGCTTCCTGTCAGTCCGTCGGGAGCTTCCTGTCAGTCCGTCCTCGGGGCAAACGGAGAGCTGCAGAAAGCTTCCTGTCAGTCCGTCGGGAGCTTCCTGTCAGTCCGTCGGGAGCTTCCTGTCAGTCCGTCGGGAGCTTCCTGTCAGTCCGTCGGGAGCTTCCTGTCAGTCCGTCGGGAGCTTCCTGTCAGTCCGTCGGGAGCGTCCTGTCAGTCCGTCGGGAGCTTCCTGTCAGTCCGTCAGGAGCTTCCTGTCAGTCCGTCGGGAGCGTCCTGTCAGTCCGTCGGGAGCTTCCTGTCAGTCCGTCGGGAGCTTCCTGTCAGTCCGTCGGGAGCTTCCTGTCAGTCCGTCGGGAGCTTCCTGTCAGTCCGTCGGGAGCTTCCTGTCAGTCCGTCGGGAGCGTCCTGTCAGTCCGTCGGGAGCTTCCTGTCAGTCCGCCGGGAGCTTCCTGTCAGTCCGCCGGGAGCTTCCTGTCAGTCCGTCGGGAGCTTCCTGTCAGTCCGTCGGGAGCTTCCTGTCAGTCCGTCGGGAGCTTCCTGTCAGTCCGTCGGGAGCTTCCTGTCAGTCCGTCGGGAGCTTCCCGTCAGTCCGTCGGGAGCTTCCCGTCAGTCCGTCGGGAGCTTCCTGTCAGTCCGTCGGGAGCTTCCTGTCAGTCCGTCGGGAGCTTCCTGTCAGTCCGTCGGGAGCTTCCTGTCAGTCCGTCGGGAGCTTCCTGTCAGTCCGTCCTCGGGGCAAACGGTGAGCTGCAGAAAGCTTCACTTGCCACTGAAGGTGTTTGAACTGGACATGAACACTGAGCTGGTGGCCAAACGCCGTCAACAACGAGTCCATTTAATGAGGAATTCTTTCAACGTCTGAGACATAATTATACAACTTGATTTTTGGACGCCTTTTTATTTCCAAACATAACAAAACAACAACACAGAAGCTTTACATCCATTTCTTAATGGGGCAAAGTCACAACATGTGTAGTAAAGTGCAATGGTCACAAGTAGGATCAATATCTTTATTGATCTTAGTCTTTCTTTACGTTTTACCATCCTTTTAACCCTTTCCTTTACCTGCTGGTACAATGGGGCGTGGAAGACAAATAGAGTTAAAATAACTTCATCAAAATGATTGGAACTCCTCAGAGGGACTTGGGTACGATCGGTCTCTGGTTCATTTGTTTTTTTTTTATTTCAACTACTTTATTCAAAAGAAATTCACTGCAAGTCACACTTTTCACTTTACCCTAAATACCAAATGAACTAAATATTACTCCAGATATATACTTCCAAAAATGTAATATGCAAATTATCCAGATTCTTCTCATGTGTTAAGGTCTGTATCCCAAAAGGTTGTTGATATTTGTCAAGTACAACCTGCATGTTTTCCCCACAGTAATCACAGTAATCACTTCTTCAGGTTTAATGCCAAGAAGGCAGCTTTGACAACTGTCAAGCATCAAACTGCAATCAATTGTTCCAACCTCCCAGAATATATTGGAAAAGCAGTTACTGAAAGTTGCAATGAACATCTTTTGTAATTTGACACAAGGTCCTGTGAGGACAGCTGTTCCAACACCTGGTGGTCCGTTTCGCTCAACCACCAAGTCATCAGCACGGTGAACATGTGTATTCTGTGCCTTGCTTTACAAGAGAGACTTGTGAAAGAACAACAAGAACCCCAGTTATGACAAGACATTATGATCTTGCACCATTCTTCACAGTTTGACATGTTCAACTGCACGGCTTCTTTCTGGCTTCCAGTGGTTCCAGAAGTACATTTCTCTGAGCCGTTTCAGTAATAAAAGAGAAGGTTTGGGTCCGAGCCGCCACGTTGGTCTGGTTTTAAAGTCCCAGTGAAATGAAGGTTCCACCTCCAAAACACTCTGGTGTCGCTTCTAGGGACGTTTTCCTGCTAACTGGCTGAAGGTAAAATGTTAAAACACGACAATCTGAGAGAAAATAGCCGATAAACGGCGCTATTTCCTCTGCTGGGCGGAGCTTCTGACAATAACAGAGTGACATCACGAGTTGTGCACACGCCCAAGTTGTGTTTACATTATGGAGGATCAGAGTTTTGACCACGAAGAGGCTGAATTGAACCATATTTCATCATCATGGTCATTTCAAACCCAGTGATTGATGAAGAAGACACAGAAGGTGGTTCTGCCATCGGTGACCCCGTCTGGAACATGTTTGAGGAAGCAGAAGACGCTTCGTCCTCCATTCGTCCTCGTCTCCTCGCCTCAGCAGCCGCCACTTTTCACCTTTGAGGCTTTGAGTCCTGACTTTTGGCAGAACGACCGGCTTCCTGGATCCAACACGTCCAAGAGCTAGAAGACTGTGGAATCACCGAAGATGAGTCCAGGTGTTACTTGATCGTCTACTAGCCGCTCAAGCTAGCAGCTAGCCGCTAGCCGCTCCCGCCGCCCGTGCTCCTTTTCTCCTCTCTGGTCTCTTCCAGGCTCAATCTTTCATCAAGGCTCATAAAACGCCGACTATAACTTCAAAACACTGTAAAAACGTGGATATTTAAGAGGAAACAAGCCGATATAAACACAACAGATGGAGATCTGCACAACTCTTGACGTCACGCCCACGAAGAAGAAGGATTCCCCCGACTTCCTCGGCTGGAGATTCAAAATTCAAATAACTTTGTTATGCGACAACAGTGGAGGGGCAGAGTCGGAGGAACCTTAGAAATAGAACCCAACTATCGTTTTTTACAAAGTAGTGTTTTACATTTCATTAGGACTTTAAGCTGACAGCTTTGAGTGACGCGTTCAGGTGCATCAGGTAACTCCGCCCGCCCTCATGTTAACGAGCTGCGGGGCTCGTACAGTCGCGAGGTTAAACGTGATCAAAATGTGCTGATAGTTATTAATGAGCTGGAACACGGCGCCGAGATACGTCGGCACTGCCAAACAGAATTTTGAAAATGACGTCATTTTGTTTGGCAACTTCGCAGAACTTTCTTCTCGTTGTTCTGGAGGGTGAATCGGCCTCAGGGAATTCTCCCTCGTGCCTTCAGGCAGACGGTAGAAAAACTAACAGGTACTCAAAGTCCTTCACTCCCTCTGCCATAAAGCTTTAAAACACAGACCACGCCCACTTTAAATCCCTTTACCTCCAAGACATTTATCCATGTCTTATTGATCGTTTTACTGTCTTGCTTTGTGCTCATCTTATCTGGTTTTATTGATTTCTTCTGTTCGGACATTTCCCTATGTCTCGTTCTGATTCCTGACTGACTGAAGAGCGAATGCTTGCTTGTAAGTAAAGGTCCACACTGGACAACTAATGGATAAATAAAAATGTCGAAATCTAAAAGGAGAAAAAAAAAGAAAATTAAAGACTGGCCCCAAAAACACTTCTGGACTGGTATTGAACGCAAAATCCAGCATAGTGTAGAATCTGGCTGCTCAATGCATCGAATTTTAATGGCGATTAAGATTTTTGGCTCCAGACATACTCAAAATTCATATAATCGAGGAAAATCAATTATGTGGTGCCTTTCCAGCGCAGCCTCCACTGTGAGATAGGAAGTGACGGCACAATTAACTACTACATTACAAGATATCTTTATAGATTTATTTTAAACATGTTCAATAAATGCTGTTCCAAATTCAAAGACAGAATCATGTAAATAATTGTCATTTCAATATTGCCCAAAATAATCATGATTATGATTTTTTTCCATAATCAAGTAGCCCTAGCGTAGAATACTACACTATGTAGGTCTATAACAGCCTCGGCAGAAATCCTTGATACCAGCAAACCAAAGACTGGTGGAATAAAGTCCGAACCTGATGAGACGGGAGGAAGTCTGACGTTTTGGAGGAACTCAGACTCAGCTGAACACTAAAAAAACCCAAACAGAGGTAAAGACCGAAGTAACGGTAATCATGAGGGACAAAACCATCAGATCGTTAGAATGAAGGGAGCCGCAGGAACAATGCCGTTATCGGCCACGTGGACGTGTGAAATGACGGTCATCACCTCTGAGGTTTTCACAGCAAACGGCCCGTCGGCAGGACGACTCCCCATCTTCCCCCCCGACCCAAGTCTGCAAAGGCGGAACCCCGGCTGCTCCCAGCAGAGGGACAGCCGCCGCCTCCAGGCGGGCGTGACGGCACGAACCGTGTAAAACATGTCGGGACTCGTCGGTCATTGGCACCGTCTTGTCATGGTTGATCGGTCATTGTTACGAGTCTCACCAGACAAAATCACTTCTCGTAACAGAGGCCAGTTCATGCTCCATAAGAACATGCTGAAAGTCCTTTCCTTCTGCGGGCCGAACCCTTCTGACCCTACACATCAGTTTGGGCCGTGCGATGAACTCTGTAGGAGCTTCCGCACTGCCGTGTGCTGCAACGCGTGTTCCAACTCGCTAATCACTATCAGTCATATTGAGCTCGTAACATCGCTACTGTCTGAGCGCCGCAGATCCTTAAAATGCCGTGATGCACCTGAACGCAACACTCAAAGTGGTCAGCTCCTGCAGTGAAACCTGGACAAACATCGCGCTCGTTTAAAAAGTCTCTTTTATTACTGAAATGCATTTCAGAGAAATGCTAAGGGTTCAGAGAAATGTATTTCTGACAGCCCAGGAGGCCAGAAATAAACATCTGAAAAGGGAAAAGGCCACTTCACAGACGTGTGGCTGTTGTGAGGGGGCGTGGCCTGTGAGTTCGGCAGCATCTTGCGGTCGCCTTTTCTTCACTTCCTCCGCTGGAGCGTATCTCAATAACAATTCTTCTTCCTCCTCAGCTTCAAACGTCTGTCTTTCTTCATCCTCTTCCTCTGTCATCAACTAGAAAACGACTCCCCCCGCCATTGTCGCACTCTATCGCTGTCTCGTCCAAATGATTCACTCGTCAAGATGGGTACATGCCGTAAGGGGCGTGGCCTGAGAGTTCGGCAGCGTCTTGCAGAGTATGAACAGTCCTGCCGAAGAAACGGTTTTTTTCGGCAGCTTGTTGACGTCACTGCCAAACTTTAGTCTTGTTCTTATGGCTTCACAAAGGGAGTCTGCAGGGGCCGTAATGTCCTAGTGAAATGAAGATTTCACCTCCAAAACACTCTGCTGTCGCTTCTAGGAACGTTTTCCTGCTAACTGGCTGAAGGTAAAATGTTAAAACGCGGCAATCTGCGAGAAAATAGCCGATAAACGGCGCTATTTCCTCTGCTGGGCGGAGCTTCTGACAATAACAGAGTGACATCACGAGTTGTGCACACGCCCAAGTTGTGTTTACATTATGGAGGATCAGAGTTTTGACCACGAAGAGGCTGAATTGAACCATATTTCATCATCATGGTCATTTCAAACCCAGTGATTGATGAAGAAGACACAGAAGGTGGTTCTGCCATCGGTGACCCCGTCTGGAACATGTTTGAGGAAGCAGAAGACGCTTCGTCCTCCATTCGTCCTCGTCTCCTCGCCTCAGCAGCCGCCACTTTTCACCTTTGAGGCTTTGAGTCCTGACTTTTGGCAGAACGACCGGCTTCCTGGGTGAAGAACTTTTCCAACGGCGCGGAATCACTGGAGATGAGTCCAGGTATTACTTGATTGTCTACTAGCCGTCCGAGCTAGCGGCTAGCCGCGCGAGCTAACGGCTAGCGGCTAGTCGGAGGAACCTTACAAGTAGAACCACAACTATCGTTTTTTACAAAGTAGTGTTTTACATTTCACTAGGCCTTCAATGTAGCCTGCTTGTGAGAAAGTAAATGTAATCCCTTACTTTACATGTTACTTGGAAAGAAAAAGTAATTGGACTCCAGTGACGCATCACTTCTGATGAGTTCCCCCATCATGGTTCTGCAGTCAGGGTGCGGCTCGTCCAGCTATTAACTGGGGATTAGTCCATCAAACAGAAGTGTGAGGACGGAAAGTCGGTCCTGATTAGAGTCCAACTGGGAGCAACAAGGGTCTCCATTCTTTACCAGATGCTACTGACATGGCGAGAGAGCGCCCCCCCCCCCCTGGCCACACCCCTGAAGGACATCAGAGTAAATATGAATGACGCTTTCATACTTTCTATTTCAATAATACAGAGAAAGACACGTCCCCGACACGCCCCTGAGTTAATGGCTGGACCACACGTCTACCAGAGTCTCACTCACCGCCGTGTTCTCAATGTCCTCAGCAGCGTTCGCCATGGTTGGCTCGGCGCACACTTTTCCTCACATGCAACCCCAACGGCTGTCACCCTGGAAACCAGAGACAGAGACATCATGAACCAGAGACAGAGACATCATGAACCAGAGGCAGAGACATCATGAACCAGAGGCATAGACATCATGAACCAGAGGCAGAGACATCATGAACCAGAGACATCATGAACCAGAGACAGAGACATCATGAACCAGAGACAGAAACATCATGAACCAGGGACAGAGACATCATGAACCAGGGACAGAGACATCATGAACCAGGGACAGAGACATCATGAACCAGAGGCAGAGACCTCCTGAACCAGAGACATCATGAACCAAGGACAAAGACATCATGAACCAGAGACATCATGAACCAAGGACAAAGACATCATGAACCAGAGACATCATGAACCAGGGACACAGACATCATGAACCAGAGACATCATGAACCAGGGACAGAGACATATTGAGGTGAACAGCAGTGTGGACACCAACACAATGAGACATGTTGTCCCAGACAGAAGACTTATCGTGGCCTGGGGGGAAAACAAATAACCAGGTGGGACCAACATTTTCTTTCTTCCAGCCGCGACTTTAAATTGGGTCTTTATATGTAAAGATACATTACTATTCATCCGAGGTCACGTAATTCAATAACTCACTTATAATAAGTCATCTATCTGGGAATCGTCTATCTGAGAGTCGTCTATCTGGGAGTCGTCTACCTGGGAGTCGTCTATCTGGGAGTCGTCTATCTGGGAGTCGTCTACCTGGGAGTCGTCTACCTGGGAGTCGTCTATCTGGGATGACACCACCACAATGACAGCAGTGACCTGAAGATAAGGACACAACGTGGATTAATTATTGTTAAATAACCAGATCTGGATCAAACCTGTCATTAAACCCAGAGAGACACTTTAACTGTGACACAACCTGGAAATGACTCCAGGCAAGTATGATGAAACTGGTGTGTGTGTGTGTGTGTGTGTGTGTGTGTGTGTGTGTGTGTGTGTGTGTGTGTGTGTGTGTGTGTGTGTGTGTGTGTGTGTGTGTGTGTGTGTGTGTGTGTGTGTGTGTGTGTGTGTGTGTGTGTGTGTTCCATAATGTGGTGGACGGGTGTGAATGTTGACAATAACTCTCCTCCCTGCAGCGGCCTCACCCGGAGGATAACTCTCCTCCCTGCAGCGGCCTCACCCGGAGGATAACACCCCTGTCTGCAGCGGCCTCACCCGGAGGATAACTCTCCTCCCTGCAGCGGCCTCACCCGGAGGATAACTCTCCTGTCTGCAGCGGCCTCACCCGGAGGATAACTCTCCTCCCTGCAGCGGCCTCACCCGGAGGATAACTCTCCTGTCTGCAGCGGCCTCACCCGGAGGATAACTCTCCTGTCTGCAGCGGCCTCACCCGGAGGATAACCCCCGTCGGGGAAAACGAAGCTCCCGGCGAGCACAGTGAGCGAAGAGGTGAATAAAGTGAAGCTCACCTCTGACGAACGGCAGAAAATCTCTGGACTTTGTGTCGGAAAATGTTTCAAAGCCGGAACTTCCTTCCTTTGTTGTTCCTGTGCGCACGCTGAACATCCGGGCCACTGGAAACTACTTCCTGCTCACTGAAGTCAGACTCCGGCTCGACGTCAGAGGCTGTTGGGCGATGAGCGGCAATGAAAACTGTTAAAGATTTAAACGTTCAAATTACATTACCACACACACACACACACACACACACACACACACACACACACACACACACACACACACACACACACACACACACACACATTACACTTCACACATTTACTTCGCAGTCCGGTAAGCATTCAGTAATAAAAAGTGGAAGCTGTTTGGAGCTTTAATTGTTTCGATTTAATCTTTAAATAATATGAAATATAGTTGAATGTCACACAAATGTTTCTGTGCTTGTAGAGTAAAAACAAACCTGTAAATGAACCATAAGGAGCAGTCCCCCCTTTACTTCCGGTGTAAGAGGTCAAGCCGGCAGGAGGAAGCGCTCAGCCGCATTGACATGCGCGAGGTATCGAACGACCGCCATCTTGGATGGGTCTCCCGCGCGTCTCCAGTGTATTCATTTTCACAGAGGACGATGTCGTCAAACTACAAAAATCCCAACTCCCTACATTTTTTCTCGTTAAAAATATGAGCTTTCATGCTGAAATACTTTGTATTATGATTTCATGTCAGACATGTGATGTGGTATATTAATACGTGTATAAAATAATTAGTCATATGTTATTAAAAAAAACCACCTGATGAATAATTTTCACACACACAACCTTTGTCCTGACTTCTGTAAATGTAAATAACTGTTCACAGGCTTTATAATGAGAAAGATTCAACAGTAACCTGATATTGCGGATTTTTGTGATATTCACTGATTATCATGTGAGAGAGGAAGGGAGAGAGGGGGAGAGGGAGAGAGGGAGAGAGGGAGAGAGATGAGAGATGAGAGAGAGAGAGCGATAGAGAGATATGGGGAGAGCGAGATGGAGAGAGAGCTGGACAGAGAGAGAGAGAGAGAGAGAGAGAGAGAGGGAGAGAGAGGGAGAGACAGATGGAGAGATTGAGATGGAGAGAGAGAGTGAGATGAGAGAGAGAGGGACAGAGAGAGGGAGAGAGAGATGGAGGGATCGAGATGGAGAGAGAGAGTGAGATGAGAGAGAGAGGGAGAGAGAGATGGAGAGAGCAAGATGGAGAGAGGGAGAGAGAGAGATGTTTCCACCATGTTTCTCCCTCCTCCACCATGTTTGTTCTTCCTCCACCATGTTTCTCCCTCCTCCACCATGTTTGTTCTTCCTCCACCATGTTTCTCCCTCCTCCACCATGTTTCTTCCTCCTCCACCATGTTTCTCCCTCCCCCACCATGTTTTTCCCTCCTTCACCATGTTTGTTCTTCCTCCACCATGTTTCTCCCTCCTCCACCATGTTTCTTCCTCCTCCACCATGTTTCTCCCTCCTCCACCATGTGTCCACCTCCTCCACCATGTTTCTCCCTCCTCCACCAGGTTTATCCCTCCTCCACCATGTTTCTCCCTCCTCCACCATGTTTCTTCTTCCTCCACCATGTTTCTCCCTCCTCCACCATGTTTCTTCTTCCTCCACCATGTTTCTCCACCATGTTTCTCCACCATGTTTCTTCCTCCTCCACCGTTTCTCCCTCCTCCACCATGTGTCCACCTCCTCCACCATGTTTCTCCCTCCTCCACCATGTTTCTACCTCCTCCACCATGTTTCTCCCTCCTCCACCATGTTTCTTCTTCCTTCACCATGTTTCTCCACCATGTTTCTCCACCATGTTTCTTCCTCCTGCACCATGTTTCTCCACCAGGTTTATCCCTCCTCCACCATGTTTCTTCCTCCTCCACCATGTTTCTCCACCAGGTTTCTCCCTCCTCCACCATGTTTCTCCCTCCTCCACCATGTTTCTCCCTCCTCCACCATGTTTCTCCCTCCTCCACCATGTTTCTCCCTCCTCCACCATGTTTCTACCTCCTCCACCATGTTTCTCCCTCCTCCACCATGTTTCTTCTTCCTCCACCATGTTTCTCCCTCCTCCACCATGTTTCTTCCTCCTCCACCATGTTTCTCCCTCCTCCACCTTGTGTCTTCCTCCTCCACCATGTTTCTACCTCCTCCACCATGTTTCTTCTTCCTCCACCATGTTTATCCCTCCTCCACCATGTTTATCCCTCCTCCACCATGTTCCTACCTCCTCCACCATGTTTCTCCCTCCTCCACCATGTTTCTCCCTCCTCCACCATGTTCCTACCTCCTCCACCATGTTTCTCCCTCCTCCACTATGTTTCTACCTCCTCCACCATGTTTCTCCCTCCTCCACCAAGTTTCTTCTTCCTCCACCATGTTCCTACCTCCTCCACCATGTTTCTCCCTCCTCCACTATGTTTCTACCTCCTCCACCATGTTTCTCCCTCCTCCACCAAGTTTCTTCTTCCTCCACCATGTTTCTACCTCCTCCATCATGTTTCTACCTCCTCCACCATGTTTCCCCACCATGTTTCTCCCTCCTCCATCATGTTTCTACCTCCTCCACCATGTTTCTACCTCCTCCATCATGTTTCTCCCTCCTCCACCATGTTTCTCCATCATGTTTCTCCACCAGGTTTCTCCATCATGTTTCTCCACCATGTTTCTCCACCAGGTTTCTCCATCATGTTTCTCCACCATGTTCCTCCATCATGTTTCTCCACCAGGTTTCTCCATCATGTTTCTCCACCATGTTTCTCCACCAGGTTTCGCCACCATGTTTTTCCACCAGGTTTCTCCATCATGTTTCTCCACCATGTTTCTCCACCATGTTTCTCCATCATGTTTCTCCACCATGTTTCTCCACCAGGTTTCTCCATCATGTTTCTCCACCATGTTTCTCCACCAGGCTTCTCCATCATGTTTCTCCACCATGTTTCTCCACCATGTTTCTCCACCAGGTTTCTCCATCATGTTTCTCCACCAGGTTTCTCCACCATGTTTCTCCACCAGGTTCCTCCACCATGTTTCTCCACCAGGTTTCTCCACCATGTTTCTCCACCAGGTTTCTCCATCATGTTTCTCCACCAGGTTTCTCCATCATGTTTCTCCACCAGGTTTGTGGTACTGCTCAGTCGGGATCCTCTTCTCTACCTTTGTGTTGCTTCTCACAGCCAGTCTGATCCCCCATCCTCCCCCCTTCTCCTCCACCAGCCCACCCTCATCCCCCTCTCTTCTCCTCCACCAGCCCACCCTCATCCCCCTCCTCTCTTCCTCTCCTCAGCCACCAACACCCCCTTCCTTCTCATCTCTCCCTCCCCTCCACCTCATCTCCCTTCCTCTCCTCCTCAGCCCCCCTCCTCCCCCCGCCGCTCCTCAGTCCTCCCTCCTCCCCTCCTCTCCTCCTCCTCCCCCTCCCCCGCCCCTCCTCTCATCCTCATCCCCCCTCCTCCCTCCACTCCTCCTCTCTCCGCCCCTCCTCTCCTCCTTCCTCCCCTCCTCTCCTCCTCATTCCCCCCTCTACTCCCCCCCTCCTCCTTCCCCCTCCCTCCTCACCCCCCCCCTCCTCCCCCCTCCTCTCCTCCTCACCCCTCCCTCCTCCCCCCCTCCTCTCCTCCTCAGCCCCCCCCCCCCCCCTCCTCCCCCCTCCCCTCCCCTCCTCCTCTTAGCATCTGAAAGGAGCAGTGAGAGCGGATCGATGGCGCAGGCCGCCTGACAGCCTGACAGGACAATAAAGCACAAAGAGGGTGAGTCACTTTCTCCTCCTTCCTCTCGCGTCTCGTTCCTCCGCTTCGGCTCGAGACGACGTGAGGAACGGAGCGCGTCGCCTTTTGTTCCCTTGCCGCGGTCTGGAGGAGGAGACGCGGCGGAAACGTCCCGCCGCAGCCGCTCAGGACACGGACGTGACTGGAGACACTGACCTGATGTAACCCATCGATCAGTGATCGGAGGCGCTGCAGGTGCACGAGGCTCGTGCGCTGCGGCTCTGGACGCGACTGCGGAATGTGATGTAAACAGAAATGTGCGAGCGGCTCGAGGAGGTCTGTGTGTTTAAAGGACCCGGGAAAGTCACTCATCTGCTGCGTTTCTGCACATTGTTCCTCCGCTGACGGTCCCTCGTCCCCTTGTCCCCTTGTTCCCTCGTCCCCTCGTCCCCTTGTTCCCTCGTCCCCTCGTTTCCTTGGTCCCTTGTTTTGTTGTTTTGCTGCAGACCCGCCAGCGGCTTCCCTCAATCTGAGACACAAAAGCTCTCATCTTCATCACCTCCATCATCTTCATCATCAGCCTGCTGCTAATCAATACCCACAAACATGCTGCAGCTATTGAAGATGTGGTTCCTCAGTCGTATTGATCTGAGGAATCATGTATTGATCTGATAGGAACTGATCAGTCACGTATTGATCTTGTCCCTCTGACCTCATGTGAAGGTGTTTTGGCTGCTGGTGACCTCCAGTGACCTCCAGTGACCTCCAGTGACCTCATGTGTTTTGGTGTGTTTGTGGCCCCTCAGCCTCCTGCCCCGGGGGGGACGCAGCGATGCCCCGCCACAGGGGGGTCTCATCTCCGATTGGACACCTGGGCCCGGCGGCCCCGCCCCCCCAGACCCAGCACCACCAGCCCCTCCCATGAGGCCCCCACCAGAACTCCGTCCGACCGCTCTGTATGGGGCCGCTCACTGATGAAGTAGGTCCAAGTGTCCCACCAGACAGAACTCCCCCAGACCGACCAGGTCCTGGTCCTGGTCCTGGACCAGGACTACAGAGGCGGTCTCATGACGTCTGAACTTTCGTCATTACGTCACAGCTTGTTCTTTGTGTTCAGGATGTTTTCATCAGAATATCTGAGATTGTCTTCCACATTTTAGGAGCCACAGCGCTAAATCAAACTCTCCTCTTCCTCAGTGGACATGGAGGATGAAGATGGGACTTGTCTTCTTGATGTTTTGTGGTGAGTGGAAGCTTCTGCTGGTTGTGGACAAACAGGTGGACATTTCATTTCATTTCAATCATTGGCTTTATTTAGCCATTTCATTCTCTATTACGTGTGTGTGTGTGTGTGTGTGTGTGTGTGTGTGTGTGTGTGTGTGTGTGTGTGTGTGTGTGTGTTTGTCAACTACCAGTAAAGAGTCTCACCTTCTTCAATGTTTATTCTTTATTTTCTGACTATTTACAATGAAGATTCTAAATGAAGCATCAAAACTATGAAGGAAAACACGTTTTATAGTTTGGATTCTTTTGCTCTGATCCTCAAGGAGCCAGTTGTTAAAAATTTTTTTTAATCTGGATCAAAATTATCCGGATTTGAAAATCCAATTTTTTTGCTATCCCGAACCCAAACCCCTCTGGATTGGATCGCCCTGGTCCAGATACACAGTTTTCAAGATGACCAAATCCAGATGACCAGTGCTCTCATTGGGCCACCAGCAACATAAATAACAACAGGTAGAAGAGCCAGCATGGGGTCACTTTGTTTTGTTTTTTACATTTTATTTTGAGTCAAAACAAACAAACAAAAAAACATAAACACCCACTTCTATATATGGTTTCTTTTATGGCCACTCATCTGAGTGGCCACTCATCAAATAACAAATGTACATAAACAAATACACTGTGGATATTTTCAAAAAGGTCAAAGGCTAAATGTCCAGTAGTTAATAAAGAAAGTTCAGGGTTCTTCATCCCAGCAGGACAGACCAGAACCTTCCAGCCCTGCTTTCAGGAGGCCGGTCTCTCTTCCCTCTACAGTCGTAGCTCTTCCCTCTACAATCGTAGCCCTTCCCTCTACAATCGTAGCTCTCGTCCCTCTACAGTCGTAGCTCTTCCCTCTACAATCGTAGCCCTTCCCTCTACAAATCGTAGCTCTTCCCTCTACAGTCGTAGCTCTCGTCCCTCTACAATCATTGCTCTTCCTTCTACAATTGTAGCTCTTCACTCTACAATTGTAGCTCTTCCCTCTACAATCGTAGCTCTCTTCCCTCTAAAAACGTAGCTCTTCCTTCTACAATCGTAGCTCCTCCCTCTACAATCATAGCTCTTCCTTCTACAATTGTAGCTCTCGTCCCTCTGCAATCGTTGCTCTTCCCTCTACAATCGTAGCTCTTCCCTCTACAATCGTAGCTCTCTTCCCTCTAAAAACGTAGCTCTTCCTTCTACAATCGTAGCTCCTCCCTCTACAATCATAGCTCTTCCTTCTACAATTGTAGCTCTCGTCCCTCTGCAATCGTTGCTCTTCCCTCTACAATCGTAGCACTTCCCTCTACAATCGTAGCTCTTCCCTCTACAATCGTAGCTCTTCCTTCTACAATCGTAGCTCCTCCCTCTACTATCATAGCTCTTCCCTCTACAATTGTAGCTCTCGTCCCTCTACAATCGTAGCTCTTCCTTCTACAATTGTAGCTCCTCCCTCTACAATCGTAGCTCTTCCCTCTACAATTGTAGCTCCTCCCCTACAATCGTAGCTCTTCCCTCTACAATTGTAGCTCTCGTCCCTCTACAATCGTAGCTCTTCCCTCTACAATTGTAGCCCTTCCGTCTACAATCGTAGCTCTTCCCTCTACAATCGTAGCTCTCTTCCCTCTACAAACGTAGCTCTTCCTTCTACAATCGTAGCTCTTCCTTCTACAATCATAGCTCTTCCCTCTACAATTGTAGCTCTCCTCCCTCTACAATCGTAGCTCTTACCTCTACAATTGTAGCTCTCGTCCCTCTACAATCGTAGCTCTTCCTTCTACAATTGTAGCTATTCCCTCTACAATCGTAGCTCTTCCCTCTACAATTGTAGCTCCTCCCTCTACAATCGTAGCACTTCCCTCTACAATTGTAGCTCCTCCCTCTACAATCGTAGCACTTCCCTCTACAATTGTAGCTCCTCCCTCTACAATCGTAGCTCTTCCCTCTACAATTGTAGCTCCTCCCTCTACAATCGTAGCTCTTCCCTCTACAATTGTAGCTCTCCTCCCTCTACAATCGTAGCTCTTCCCTCTACAATTGTAGCTCCTCCCTCTACAATCGTAGCTGTTCCCTCTACAATTGTAGCCCTTCCATCTACAATCGTCGCTCTCTTCCCTCTACAATCGTAGCTCTCCATCCCCAACAACACCTGGAATCCCATGCAGATGTTGAGTTCTCACCTCCAATACGGTCCAGAACCACATATGTAGATTCTCCTTTCTTAAAGGGTTTGTTGCCTGTTTGGGTGTTTTTTGCTTCAGCCAGGTCCTTTGTGGCTCCGGCCCAAACATTCTAAATTTCACCTGCTCCAGGCTCTTCTGGCCCTTCTGGCTAGACACCATTGCATTCTGGGTGATTTCAACCCAAATGTCTCATTTCATCACGATTCCACCACAGCGCGTGGCAGTGACATCAGGTCCTTTAGAGTCCACTGAGCACAGTAGTTATAGGCCAGTGGTGAATGACAGAAATATTTCATATATAATATAAATCTGTTTGGGGGTTTATTTCATGGGGACAAGTTCATTTTTATTTTAGTTTTACTTTACGATGGCGAAAGGTTTCATTGGTCGCCTATGTCTCCTTTATCTACTTCATCACTGTGACAGTTGAACAAATCAAGTGCAAAATGTAAATAAAAGTCCAAACACAAAATGACACAAATAGATTTTTTGATGAATTTTAAAGTTTTGCTACATTTTCTTCCTGAAATCCACCTTGATTGGTAGAGTGGGATGTCTCTCAATTGAAAGGTTCTAGGTTTAATTCCCTAGCTGTCCACTACTTAAAGTGTCCTTGAGCAAGACACTGAACACTCGACTGCCCCCAGGGGACGGAACATCGTCAGAAAATAAAGGAAAAACCTTGAATCAAGTGTGAGTTTTATATTGAATACTCGCTCGCTCGCTCACTCACTCACTCACTCACTCACCCACTCACTCACTCACTCACTCGCTCGCTCACTCACTCACTCACTCACTCACCCACTCAAAGATGCATGTGTAGAATCGGTGTGACAATGATCAGTCGTTCCAATAAAGCGGGTTTTGCCCCTGTGATTTCCACCTTTTCATGGTTTCACGTGTGAACGACGGTGTGACTTGTAGTTGTTGCCATATCAATAAAGTTGAATTGAATTGAATTACCTGTGAAGGATTGTTGGAACGCTATAGGAATTTCCACTAGAAATGGACAAAAAGAATTTGCCTCGTAAAAATCTGATGAAATGACTGTAAAGTCATTGTTTATCGACTTTTCTCCAACATGTAAGGACCAAATTCTTTAAGCTCAAAACACAAAGTAATGGAAGGTCTTTTATTTCTTCCACATTGATGTATAAAACAATAAACGCTGAAGGAGTACAATGTCACCTCTCATGTTGCTTGAACATGCAGAGCTCTACAAATAATTAGCTGCTATTGCCTCCAAATGCATTGTGGGATATCTCGAGGTGTGAGGATACTTCCTTCCTCACACTTCTCCTACCAGGAACATTGTCCTGCCGGCGATTTCCCTTTGGGGACGTTTGATTGGATGGAGGCACCGTCTTTCATCAACGTGGTCTGATACTGATTTCAGCCGTAGGAGAAGCTACGGGTCAACTCACCATCGTCTTCTTAATGTTCGCAGTGATCCTCAAGCCCTGAACGACTTCCTTCATGGGACCAACGAGGTAACTAACGACAGACGAGAGAGCAAAGCTAGTCAATCGTAATGTCCGTCATGAATGTGTGCTGGAGACGTTTGGCGGCAGAGTCGTGGGCGATGAGGGGAGGAGGGCTGCCGCCGTGAAAGAGAGCAGCGGTGTCATGAAATGTGGCTTTTAATGGAGTGTTTTCCTCCGGCAGCTGCAGACTGAAGACCTGCTCATTAGCGCCTCCTCCGGGGAGCCCCCCCTCTTCACAGATGCCCCGGTGAGTGTCCGGGTCCACAGCAGTCAACGTTTCCCGCGGGACCGCGCTCCTCCTGTGCCTCAAACCTTTCCTGTTCACACCCACTAATCACAGAACTCTCCTCCCCCTCCCCCCCCCCCAGAGTCCCGTCTCTCTGCTGGGGGGCGGCAGGGGTTCCCCCGACACGCCTCCGCCGGGCTGTGTGGACCTGTCCTTCCTGGAGGAGGCGCTGCTGTCGTCTCCGGAGGGTGGAGGAGACCCGCTGGCGGAGGCTGGCTGTGACGCCAAGAAGGGAGAGGTGGAGGAGGTGGGGGGGGCTTGTGACATCCTCCAGCAGAGCCTGCAGGAGGCCCAGATCACCGAGCAGACCATGGCTCTGGAAGCAGACCTGGCCCAGCCGGGAGAGAGTCTGTCCATGTACTCGCCGGCCCCCCTCCTTCCTCCACCCACCGTGGCGTTCATACCCAAGCCCGTGACCTTGCCCGTCGCCCCGGCGCCGCCCAGAGACACCCAGGCAGCGGTGGAGCCCCCCCAGCCCTCCCTCCTGGCGGTGGGGCCGGGATGTCCCTCCCTGAAGCCGGCCGCTGCCGCCCAGCTGATGGGGCTGCTCCCCGGGAACGTGTTCCCTGCTCCGCCTCCAGAGACCTCCTTCTCCCTGAGTCCCGCGCAGGGCGCCGGCATGATCCTCCACAAGGCCGTGCCCGGCGTCACCAGCCGGCCCCTTCTCACCCCGACCCTGAGGGCGGCGGCCACGGCGGCGCCAGGCCTCGTCCTGCAACGCGCCCCTCTTCCCATCCAGCCTAAGCTGCCCGTCAGCATTCAGCCCCGGCTGGTTCAAATCAGCCCCAAACCGTCTGGACAGAAGTCTGGTCCCGGTCTGACGTTTGTCCCCGGGGCTGCTTCGTCCAACATCCTCTTGTCCCAGTCCCCCGGCCAGAAGACGGTGGTCCCGGCCCCGCAGCAGCCCGCCCAGCAGCTTCCCAAGCCGGTCAGCCTGCAGCTGGTCAACCAGGGCGGCTCCTTCGTGCTGCAGCCTCAGGGCCTCTTCCCAGGCCAAAACCAGTTCCTCCTGCCGGGCCAGGCCCCCGTCACCATCTCCCAGACCGCCAGCCCGGCCCGCCCGCTGCTGACCCCGGGTCCACGGGGCCCGTCGCTCCACGGCGTGGCTCCCTCCGCGGGGCAGCTGGTGGACGGCCCCCAGATCTTGACCGTGCCCCAGAGGCAGCTGAACTTCAGCCCCGTCTTCACCCCCGCGGGGCAGCTGGCGCTGCGCCAGGCCACCGTGCTTTCGGGACCCTTGCGGCTCCAGTCGGCGCCCGCCGCCGTCTTCCAGATGCCGGCACAGCTGGCCGGAGCCTACGCCCCGGGGGGGCGGGGCCAACGGGCCACCCTGGTCCACAGTCCCGCCCTTGGAAACCACATCACCTTGATCAACAGCTCGGCGATGCTCCCCTCGGATCTGGCGTCCATCTCCATCGTCAACGGGCCGTCGGTGGTTCAGGGGCTGCCCTTCGCCGCGCAGACCGCCGCCCGGCAGCCGGACGGGCCGCTGAGTCTGCAGCAGGCCTCCGTGGTGCTGCTGCCGGAGGAGAGGCCCGCCTCCGACCACACCCTCCAGCTGCAACAGGTGAGCTGCAAGGTCAACACACACACACACACACACACACACACACACACACACACACACACACACACACACACACACACACACACACACACACACACACACACACACACACACACACAGATTTACATTCAAGATCTCCTGCAATTCTTTATATGAAATGTTTGATACAAACTGCACATTTATCATTAAACAGATGGAACAAAGTTGTTTTCAGAAAAAAACTATTCCATGAAATTATTTTGGCCGTTTTACGTTGCAATTTTCAACAATCAGTATTTTATTGACGACTCAGATCATACTGAGTCGACTAACATGATGACTGTAGGGATTTCTTACCTCATAAGGAACCATTTATTTTGTGTTTGGCTATCGATAATGATTAATAATTATCAAAGATAGTTATTAATAATGTTATTGAAATTTAATCTGATCTGTATCAGAACCTCGGAGCTCCACCTCTCTTAACAGGAAATGATAGACAATTCAGTTCTATCAGTCTCATAAGATATACTAAACAGTTCATCAGGAATTTTCATTAATAGTCAAATGAATTACAATTACCTGAATTAACAGTAAAGGTTGAAGGATTTTGGAGTTCTTGACACAGAAGAGTCGACATTTCATTCACCGTTGTGCTCATTAATAACACAGCAAGTATGATTCCAAACATTATATTTATTTACAATGAAAACAAAAAAAACACAGATTCTAACTACCTAT
The DNA here is from genome assembly GCF_963422515.1 of Blennius ocellaris. NCBI lineage: Eukaryota > Metazoa > Chordata > Actinopteri > Blenniiformes > Blenniidae > Blennius > Blennius ocellaris. The sequence continues at coordinate 24,540,968 of NC_137666.1, read as the reverse complement.
ATACAGCTGTGTGTGTGTGTGTGTGTGTGTGTGTGTGTGTGTGTGTGTGTGTGTGTGTGTGTGTGTGTGTGTGTGTGTGTGTGTGGAGAGAGAAAGAGAGAGCGAGAGAGAGAGAGAGAGAGAGAGAGAGAGAGAGAGAGAGAGAGAGAGAGAGAGAGGTGGAGGGAGTGTGTGTGTGAGACGTGTGATGGAACTACAAAACAAGATGGCGGATCACAAGAAACTACATTCCAAATGGAGGTTATCAGAGCAGGAAGTCTGTCCTGGGTCTCCACCATGTGCTGGAGAACAATGGAACATGGAAGCTAGTCTTTAGCGTCTGCTTCCTGTGTGTCTCTGCTAAAGGACCATTTCTAGAATGACTTGATGTGAATGAGATTTGTTTTGTAAAACGTCAGGAGTCGTCAGATGGTGTTCAGTTACTGTGTGATGTTGTCTTTGATGTGATATGTGAAGGATTGTGAGTTAACTAGTTAGTAAAGCAAAGATTAGCATGCAGACCCTGTGTCTGTAGCAGAGCTAACGTTGGTTTACAAGTTGATCACTGCTCCTAATATCATTATCTATAGAACTCAATCACTGTAACAGAATCAACACATCTTCATAAAGTTAAACAGTTCTATCATAGCATCAGGTTTAACTAATCTCAGGTAAAGCCCAGTTGTTGTTCCCACTTCCTTGAAGGAGTTCAGTTGTTGTCCTGCTGGAGGGAAGCTGGTGTCTTCTCCTGTAGTTAGCACCTCCTGCTAACTGTGGTTGCTGGTTCTGCAGGCTGAGGAGAAGAAGATGAAGTTGATGTTTCAGGAGTCCTTCTTTGCAGCTCCTGGTTGTTCCTTTTGTCCAGACTGAGGAGCTGGTCGCTCAGGTCTGTGATGGTTTTCCTGCTCGGAGGAAAACACAAAGAAGTTCTGTGAGGCGTCGTTTCCCTGGTCCGTCCTGGAGGAACTGGTTGGTTTCCCTGGAGATCAGACTCTGGGCGCTGGTCTCTGGATCAGGGGAAGGTCTGACCCTCGTGGTGTTAGCTGTGTGCTAACGCTGGGTGAGCTGAGCTGCTGGAATGCAGCTCTTCCCGGGTTTTCACAGGAGAAGACTTGCTGCAAGACTGCATTTGCAGGCTTTTGTGGAAAATTTGTGGATTCGAAGGTGTTGAATCCTGAGAGCTTCAACCAATCAGTGACTGGCTGAGTTCATGGAGGAAGTGTCTTTTCAGCAGAAAGTAGGGGAGGGGCTGCTGTGGCAAAAGGTCCCCCCCCCCCCACTCGGTGTGATGGTCAATCACATTCCTGGGTCTAAATTCATATGTCATGACTGTGTATCATGGCCAATGAAAATTGTCTTTCCTTTGAAATGAAAAAACTTTCTGTGGTTTTGTGAGATCCCAACATGACCAACGTGATGAGTCAGCATGATGACTAACATGATGACTAACGTGACGAGTCAGCATGATGACCAACGTGACGACTCAGCATGATGACTAACATGATGACTAACGTGATGAGTCAGCATGATGACCAACGTGACGACTCAGCATGATGACTTACGTGACGACTCAGCATGATGACCAACGTGACGACTCAGCATGATGACCAACGTGACGACTCAGCATGATGACTAACATGACGAATAATGTGACGACTCAGCATGATGACTAACGTGACGACTCAGCATGATGACTAACACGACGACTCAGCATGATGACTAACATGACGACTAATGTGACGACTCAGCATGATGACTAACATGACGACTAATGTGACGACTCAGCATGATGACTAACATGATGATGAATTTGATGACTCAGCATGGTCACTCAGCATGATGACTAAACATTCCCTGCAGTTCTGCCGTGTGCTAGTAGCTTAAGAGTTTGTTTCCTGCTCCGGCCCTCCATCTGCTTTAGTTTCTGTCCGACTTGTGTACTTTATAAGTGTACACAACTTTTGCAATTCATTTGTTGTTGCGGTATCGTAGTTTGAAGAGATGCTTTGCAGACTTTGGAAATGTCAGAGCTTTCAGATGTTGAAGGGTTTCTGTGGCCGTGGCGTCTCTGTGTGCAGTCCTACGGACACGTTGTGCAGCATGTTGCGGTGCAGCCCAGCCCGTCGCCCCCGGCAGCGGCAGTCCAGCCTCCCCCTGAACCCCCTCTGGCCCCCAGTCCAGCTGCCAACATGCCCAAGGAAGAGGTGACCAACTCAACGAGCCGGAGCCAGGCCTTCATGCAACATCTGCAACAGGTCAGAACAATCTTCAATTAACTGGACAAACAAGCCTGCAAGTCAATTTGACTTGGCACGCTCTTATTTTGACAGCTTCTGTCATCAAAATATTCAAATGAAAGTGTAATAAAGCTGATTGTCAGCTGAAGTGACTGTACAGGTTGAAAAGTAAAGACCTTGTCTTTGTGGTTCCTCCTCCAGCGAGCACTTGGTTCTCCTGTAACGTCGGAGTTGTTGGTTGCAACGCTGCCGGTGGTTCCCATGGAGGCGCTGGCCTCGCCGGTCGCCACCGACTCAGAGACTCCGTCTGCGTCTCACGCGGTCTCCAGTCTCGAACCCCATCGCTCGATGTCGGACCAGTGTGTCAAGGTTTCCCCGCTCCGGTCGGATCCTGAGGACTCGCCGCTGATCTGCTCCCCGGATCAGGTTCAGGACATTGGGAGACTTTCTGCAACGTTCACCCCTCCAGCTGGGCTTCAGGCAGCTCCTCCTGGACCCCAGAGTTCAGGATCTGAGACTACAACTGCCCAGGCCTGCATCCAGCCCCAGGTCCAGTACCCAGTCCCCCAACAGCTCCAGGTCTCACAGGCCTTATTTTCCCAGCTTCCCCCCCAGGTCCAGGCCTCGGGTTCTCAGCCCCAGCTTCAGGTCCAGGTCCCGGTCTCGGGTTCTCAACCCCAGGTCCAAGTCCAGCCATCAGCTTCAGTCCACAGCATATCCCGTCTGCACGTCGGTGTCTTGGTGCCTCAGCAGCAGTCTGCTCCCATCTCCAGCCAAGGAGACCACCCGGCAGCTGGACAGCCGGAGGTCCAACAGCCGGAGGTCCAACAGCCGGAGGTCCAACAACCAGAGGTCCAACAACCAGAGGTCCAACAGCCAGATGTCCAAAACGTCCAACAGCCAGTGGTGCAAAAAGTCCAACAACCAGAGGTCCAACAGCCAGCGGTCCAAATGGTCCAACAGCACACACTAAACAGTGAGTTCCTTCATGACATTACCATGATGGACGAAAGCAGCGATTCAATGGTAAATTGTTCTGGTGATCAGTGAAGTCACTGCTGTAACATTCCTGCTGTTCTTCTAGAGCTGTACCGTTCCTGCTGTTCTTCCAGAGCTGTAACATTCCTGCTGTTCTTCCAGAGCTGTAACGTTCCTGCTGTTCTTCTCAAGCTGTAACGTTCCTGCTGTTCTTCTAGAGCTGTAACGTTCCTGCTGTTCTTCCAGAGCTGTAACATTCCTGCTGTTCTTCCAGAGCTGTAACGTTCCTGCTGTTCTTCTCAAGCTGTAACGTTCCTGCTGTTCTTCTAGAGCTGTAACGTTCCTGCTGTTCTTCTCAAGCTGTAACGTTCCTGCTGTTCTTCTAGAGCTGTACCGTTCCTGCTGTTCTTCCAGAGCTGTAACATTCCTGCTGTTCTTCCAGAGCTGTAACGTTCCTGCTGTTCTTCTCAAGCTGTAACGTTCCTGCTGTTCTTCTAGAGCTGTAACATTCCTGCTGTTCTTCTCAAGCTGTAACGTTCCTGCTGTTCTTCTAGACATCATGCTGAGTCATCAAATTCATCATCATTCCTGCTGTTCTTCCAGAGCTATAACGTTCCTGCTGTTCCTCCAGAGCTGTACCGTTCCTGCTGTTCTTCTAGAGCTGTAACGTTCCTGCTGTTCTTCTCAAGCTGTAACGTTCCTGCTGTTCTTCTAGAGCTGTAAGGTTCCTGCTGTTCTTCTAGAGCTGTAAGGTTCCTGCTGTTCTTCCAGAGCTGTTACGCTCCTGCTGTTCTTCCAGAGCTGTAACGTTCCTGCTGTTCCTCCAGAGCTGTAACGTTCCTGCTGTTCTTCCAGAGCTGTAACATTCCTGCTGTTCTTCCAGAGCTGTAGTGTTCCTGCTGTTCTTCCAGACCTGTAACGTTCCTGCTGTTCTTATCAAGCTGTAACGTTCCTGCTGTTCTTCCAGAGCTGTAACATTCTTGCTGTTCTTCCAGAGCTGTAACATTCCTGCTGTTCTTCCAGAGCTGTACCGTTCCTGCTGTTCTTCTCAAGCTGTAACGTTCCTGCTGTTCTTCTAGAGCTGTAATGTTCCTGCTGTTCTTCTAGAGCTGTACCGTTCCTGCTGTTCTTCTCAAGCTGTAACATTTCTGCTGTTCTTCCAGAGCTGTACCGTTCCTGCTGTTCTTCTCAAGCTGTAATGTTCCTGCTGTTCTTCTAGAGCTGTAACGTTCCTGCTGTTCTTCTCAAGCTGTAACATTTCTGCTGTTCTTCCAGAGCTGTACCGTTCCTGCTGTTCTTCTCAAGCTGTAACGTTCCTGCTGTTCTTCTAGAGCTGTAACGTTCCTGCTGTTCTTCTCAAGCTGTAACGTTCCTGCTGTTCTTCTAGAGCTGTAACGTTCCTGCTGTTCTTCTCAAGCTGTAACGTTCCTGCTGTTCTTCTAGAGCTGTAACGTTCCTGCTGTTCTTCTCAAGCTGTAACATTTCTGCTGTTCTTCCAGAGCTGTACCGTTCCTGCTGTTCTTCTCAAGCTGTAACGTTCCTGCTGTTCTTCTAGAGCTGTACCGTTCCTGCTGTTCTTCTCAAGCTGTAACGTTCCTGCTGTTCTTCTAGAGCTGTACCGTTCCTGCTGTTCTTCTCAAGCTGTAACGTTCCTGCTGTCCTTCTAGCTCTGTAACGTTCCTGCTGTTCTTCTCAAGCTGTAACGTTCCTGCTGTTCTTCTAGAGCTGTAATGTTCCTGCTGTTCTTCCAGAGCTGTAACGTTCCTACTGTTCTTCCAGAGCTGTAACGTTCCTGCTGTTCTTCCAGAGCTGTAACGTTCCTGCTGTTCCTCCAGAGCTGTAACGTTCCTGCTGTTCTTCCAGAGCTGTAACGTTCCTGCTGTTCTTCCAGAGCTGTAACGTTCCTGCTGTTCTTCCAGAGCTGTAACGTTCCTGCTGTTCTTCCAGAGCTGTAACGTTCCTGCTGTTCTTCCAGAGCTGTACCGTTCCTGCTGTTCTTCTCAAGCTGTAACATTTCTGCTGTTCTTCCAGAGCTGTACCGTTCCTGCTGTTCTTCTCAAGCTGTAATGTTCCTGCTGTTCTTCTAGAGCTGTACCGTTCCTGCTGTTCTTCTCAAGCTGTAACGTTCCTGCTGTTCTTCTAGAGCTGTAACGTTCCTGCTGTTCTTCTCAAGCTGTAACATTTCTGCTGTTCTTCCAGAGCTGTACCGTTCCTGCTGTTCTTCTCAAGCTGTAACGTTCCTGCTGTTCTTCTAGAGCTGTACCGTTCCTGCTGTTCTTCTCAAGCTGTAACGTTCCTGCTGTTCTTCTAGAGCTGTACCGTTCCTGCTGTTCTTCTCAAGCTGTAACGTTCCTGCTGTCCTTCTAGCTCTGTAACGTTCCTGCTGTTCTTCTCAAGCTGTAACGTTCCTGCTGTTCTTCTAGAACTGTAATGTTCCTGCTGTTCTTCCAGAGCTGTAACGTTCCTACTGTTCTTCCAGAGCTGTAACGTTCCTGCTGTTCTTCCAGAGCTGTAACGTTCCTGCTGTTCCTCCAGAGCTGTAACGTTCCTGCTGTTCTTCCAGAGCTGTAACGTTCCTGCTGTTCTTCCAGAGCTGTAACGTTCCTGCTGTTCTTCCAGAGCTGTAACGTTCCTGCTGTTCTTCCAGAGCTGTAACGTTCCTGCTGTTCTTCCAGAGCTGTAACGTTCCTGCTGTTCTTCCAGAGCTGTAACGTTCCTGCTGTTCTTCCAGAGCTGTAACGTTCCTGCTGTTCCTCCAGAGCTGTAACGTTCCTGCTGTTCTTCCAGAGCTGTAACGTTCCTACTGTTCCTCCAGAGCTGTAACGTTCCTGCTGTTCTTCCAGAGCTGTAACGTTCCTGCTGTTCTTCCAGAGCTGTAACGTTCCTGCTGTTCTTCCAGAGCTGTAACGTTCCTGCTGTTCCTCCAGAGCTGTAACGTTCCTGCTGTTCTTCCAGAGCTGTAACGTTCCTGCTGTTCTTCCAGAGCTGTAACGTTCCTACTGTTCCTCCAGAGCTGTAACGTTCCTGCTGTTCCTCCAGAGCTGTAACATTCCTGCTGTTCTTCCAGAGCTGTAATTTTTCCTGCTGTTCTTCCAGAGCCAGCGGCTGCCCTGGTTGTGGAGAGTCAATGCAGTGCAGTGGACGCCACCCCCCCCCTCCCCTGCAGGCCTCCAGAGGCCCCCCCCTCCCGGGGAGTGCCCCCCCCTTCAGCCCAGCCAGCACAGCAACCAGGTGACAATAAACTGACACACCTGCGTCAGTGAGACTCATTCCTTCCTCTTGACATGTAGATTGATGACAGGGAGTCCAGACCTGCTGAGACACCGTCCACTGTCTGATGCCACAGCTTGGTTCATGTCCTGTCACGAAATATTTGCTTTTATATAATTACTGAATTATAAACATTCTTTCTATCACAAATATGTAACAAAATCAAATGGAAGTTAAAATAAAGAAACACAATCATTGGAAAATTCTTATATTTTTGGCTTTATTACATGTGACGTGGGCAAATATATTATGTTATTGGCAGGTTTGACCTTTTTAGCCACCGTTGGTTGTTAGAGGAAGTCACAGTACATTGACTTGTTTTAGTATTTGGCTTCAGATTTACATGTAGAACAAGGAAACCTCCACTGGCTTTAATCAACACCACAGGCTTTGAAATTACTTTTAGTTGGGAGCAGCTGACCTGGAAGTGACGGCAGTAACGGTCCGTCCTGGTGTTTGTCTCAGCTGGCAGGTCGTCTGGAGCCGCGCAGAGACGAGACACTCACACCAGCAGAACGCAGGAAGAGGTGAGGCCCCGTCAAAATAATACGCCAACACTGGTTTTCAAAAAGGAGGATCAAGGACAAATGGACGATGGTGGGAACGATCAGGATCAAGCTTTCCCTTCGGGTTTTGATTGAAACAGTGTCCAGATCACTGATAGGAGTGTTTCTGCACAAGAATCATTTGTATAAGAATCAGAGCCTCACATTGATCTGGACTGATGGGAGTTAGTCGTTGTTATGGACGAAATTAAAATGTGCAAACTGAAAGATGATATGTTAAGAGAAGGGTTGGCCTGTTTGGTCTGATCCATATGAAACCACTGGAGCTCAAAGTGCTGATGGTACTGATGCTGGTACCGGTACTGGTACCAATGCTGGTTCTGACAGTAAGCTGTGAGGATACAATGTGCAGTGGGGGTCCATGTCACCAGGGAGTGATAGTGTCGCCCCACCAGGGTCCGGCAGCTCCCCACTGGACATTTCAGGAAGCATTAGCATTGGTGGTTTTTACGCAGGTGAAGAACATAAAGCACGTCGCCGTCATAACACCGACTCTTAACCGCGTTCGAACGACTGAATGTGAACGGAGAGAAGGGAAATGGAAAGGGAGAGGAATGTTTCAACACATTCAAACCAATAGATTCCATTTCTATTCTGAGCGTTCAGATCCAGATCTAAAGAGTTCAAATCCCCTTCCTGCCGACACAAGATGAATCCGTCCACGAGCCAGAGCGTCACAGCTGGACTGAAGCAGTGGAAGGTTCTGGGTGTGATGGGTCAGGTGGTCAATGCTGGAACAGGAAGTGGTCTGGTTCCTACCAGAGTTCCTACCAGAGGCAACGTGACGCTTCGGCTCTGTGGACGTTACTTTGACATATAGAAACTATTTGACACCCCTTTGTTAAACCATAGGTTAGCGTTAGGGTTAGGGTTAACGTTAAGGTTAGGGTTAGGGTTAATGGTAGGGTAAACGGTAAAGTTAGGGTTAACGTTAGGGTTAGGGTTAAGGTTAACGTTAAGGTTAGGGTTAACATTAAGGTTAGGGTTAACGTTAAGGTTAAGGTTATGGTTAATGGTAAGGTTAGGGTTAGGGTTAGGGTACAGGTCAGGGTTAACATTAAGGTTAGGGTTAGGGTTAACGGTAAAGTTCAGCGTCCCTACCTTCACGGTGCGGGGGTTTCCCCGGCCATCCCCAGGTTCCAGCAGCAGCTGTGTTGGGACCGCGCGGCGGTGCAGAGCTCCGTCACTGGCCCCGCCTTCTCCACGCTGAAGGACGCCGTCCGACGCCTGCTGCCGTTTCACACCGGCGCCGGCCAACTGCCCGCTGAGGAGAGCATCAGTCGAGGTGAGCATCAGTTGGGGAGAGCATCAGTTGAGGAGAGCATCAGTCGAGGAGAGCATCAGTTGAGGAGAGCATCAGTCGAGGTGAGCATCAGTCGAGGTGAGCATCAGTCGAGGAGAGCATCAGTCGAGGTGAGCATCAGTCGAGGTGAGCATCAGTTGAGGTGAGCATCAGTCGAGGAGAGCATCGGTTGAGGAGAGCATCAGTCGAGGAGAGCATCAGTCGAGGAGAGCATCAGTCGAGGTGAGCATCAGTTGAGGTGAGCATCAGTCGAGGTGAGCATCAGTCGAGGAGAGCATCAGTTGAGGTGAGCATCAGTCGAGGTGAGCATCAGTCGAGGAGAGCATCAGTTGAGGAGAGCATCAGTCGAGGAGAGCATCAGTCGAGGAGAGCATCAGTCGAGGAGAGCATCAGTCGAGGAGAGCATCGGTTGAGGAGAGCATCAGTTGAGGAGAGCATCAGTCGAGGAGAGCATCAGTCGAGGAGAACATCAGTGGAGGAGAGCATCAGTCGAGGAGAGCATCAGTCGAGGAGAGCAGCAATTGAGAAATTAAAGTTCCTCACCTGGGGAGCAGACTTTAACATCTAGCGCCCCCCGGTGGATCAGAATATATTCACTGGCTCACTGTGATCGACCTGCAGGGAACCAATCAGGTGAAAGGATCCGCCCATTGGACACATCAAATTAATTGATGACGCAACAACAGACTGTGAAGTATTAAATTAAACAGTGACATCATTTAATATGTTTCCTACATAAAAGGAATTACTGAACTTTATTAATGACACTTTTAATTAATTATTTAATGGTGAATTTGAGCACAGTGGGAAGCAACAAAGTACAAATACTGCGTTACTGTGTAGTGTTGTGCCAGGTACTGTTCAGGGAGTGATACTCAGTGTGTGATAATCAGTTAGTGATAATCAGTTAGTGATACTCAGTTAGTGATACTCAGTGTGTGATAATCAGTTAGTGATACTCAGTGTGTGATACTCAGTGTGTGATACTCAGTTAGTGATAATCAGTTAGTGATACTCAGTTAGTGATACTCAGTGTGTGATAATCAGTTAGTGATAATCAGTTAGTGATAATCAGTTAGTGATACTCAGTTAGTGATACTCAGTGTGTGATAATCAGTTAGTGATACTCAGTGTGTGATACTCAGTGTGTGATACTCAGTTAGTGATAATCAGTTAGTGATACTCAGTTAGTGATACTCAGTGTGTGATAATCAGTTAGTGATACTCAGTGTGTGATACTCAGTTAGTGATAATCAGTTAGTGATACTCAGTTAGTGATACTCAGTGTGTGATAATCAGTTAGTGATACTCAGTGTGTGATACTCAGTTAGTGATAGTCAGTTAGTGATACTCAGTTAGTGATAGTCAGTGTGTGATACTCAGTTAGTGATAGTCAGTTAGTGATACTCAGTGTGTGATACTCAGTTAGTGATAGTCAGTTAGTGATACTCAGTTAGTGATAGTCAGTGTGTGATACTCAGTGTGTGATAATCAGTTAGTGATAATCAGTTAGTGATACTCAGTTAGTGATAATCAGTGTGTGATACTCAGTGTGTGATAATCAGTTAGTGATAATCAGTTAGTGATACTCAGTTAGTGATACTCAGTGTGTGATAATCAGTTAGTGATACTCAGTGTGTGATACTCAGTTAGTGATAGTCAGTTAGTGATACTCAGTGTGTGATACTCAGTTAGTGATAGTCAGTTAGTGATACTCAGTTAGTGATAGTCAGTGTGTGATACTCAGTGTGTGATAATCAGTTAGTGATAATCAGTTAGTGATACTCAGTTAGTGATAATCAGTGTGTGATACTCAGTGTGTGATAATCAGTTAGTGATAATCAGTTAGTGATACTCAGTTAGTGATACTCAGTGTGTGATAATCAGTTAGTGATACTCAGTGTGTGATACTCAGTTAGTGATACTCAGTTAGTGATAATCAGTGTGTGATACTCAGTTAGTGATACTCAGTTAGTGATACTCAGTGTGTGATACTCAGTTAGTGATAGTCAGTTAGTGATACTCAGTTAGTGATAGTCAGTGTGTGATACTCAGTGTGTGATAATCAGTTAGTGATAATCAGTTAGTGATACTCAGTTAGTGATACTCAGTGTGTGATAATCAGTTAGTGATACTCAGTGTGTGATACTCAGTTAGTGATACTCAGTTAGTGATAATCAGTGTGTGATACTCAGTTAGTGATACTCAGTTAGTGATAATCAGTGTGTGATACTCAGTTAGTGATACTCAGTGTGTGATACTCAGTTAGTGATACTCAGTTAGTGATACTCAGTGTGTGATAATCAGTTAGTGATACTCAGTGTGTGATACTCAGTTAGTGATACTCAGTTAGTGATAATCAGTGTGTGATACTCAGTTAGTGATACTCAGTTAGTGATAATCAGTGTGTGATACTCAGTTAGTGATACTCAGTTAGTGATACTCAGTGTGTGATACTCAGTTAGTGATACTCAGTTAGTGATACTCAGTTAGTGATAATCAGTGTGTGATACTCAGTTAGTGATAATCAGTTAGTGATACTCAGTTAGTGATAGTCAGTGTGTGATACTCAGTTAGTGATACTCAGTTAGTGATAATCAGTTAGTGATGCTCAGTTAGTGATACTCAGTTAGTGATAATCAGTGTGTGATACTCAGTTAGTGATACTCAGTTAGTGATACTCAGTTAGTGATACTCAGTTAGTGATACTCAGTGTGTGATACTCAGTTAGTGATACTCAGTTAGTGATACTCAGTTAGTGATAGTCAGTGTGTGATACTCAGTTAGTGATAATCAGTTAGTGATACTCAGTTAGTGATAGTCAGTGTGTGATACTCAGTTAGTGATAATCAGTTAGTGATACTCAGTTAGTGATACTCAGTGTGTGATACTCAGTTAGTGATAGTCAGTGTGTGATACTCAGTGTGTGATACTCAGTTAGTGATACTCAGTGTGTGATACTCAGTTAGTGATAGTCAGTTAGTGATACTCAGTTAGTGATAGTCAGTGTGTGATACTCAGTGTGTGATAATCAGTTAGTGATAATCAGTTAGTGATACTCAGTTAGTGATAATCAGTGTGTGATACTCAGTGTGTGATAATCAGTGTGTGATACTCAGTTAGTGATACTCAGTTAGTGATAATCAGTGTGTGATACTCAGTTAGTGATACTCAGTTAGTGATACTCAGTGTGTGATACTCAGTTAGTGATAGTCAGTTAGTGATACTCAGTTAGTGATAGTCAGTGTGTGATACTCAGTGTGTGATAATCAGTTAGTGATAATCAGTTAGTGATACTCAGTTAGTGATACTCAGTGTGTGATAATCAGTTAGTGATACTCAGTGTGTGATACTCAGTTAGTGATACTCAGTTAGTGATAATCAGTGTGTGATACTCAGTTAGTGATACTCAGTTAGTGATAATCAGTGTGTGATACTCAGTTAGTGATACTCAGTGTGTGATACTCAGTTAGTGATACTCAGTTAGTGATACTCAGTGTGTGATAATCAGTTAGTGATACTCAGTGTGTGATACTCAGTTAGTGATACTCAGTTAGTGATAATCAGTGTGTGATACTCAGTTAGTGATACTCAGTTAGTGATAATCAGTGTGTGATACTCAGTTAGTGATACTCAGTTAGTGATACTCAGTTAGTGATAATCAGTGTGTGATACTCAGTTAGTGATAATCAGTTAGTGATACTCAGTTAGTGATAGTCAGTGTGTGATACTCAGTTAGTGATACTCAGTTAGTGATAATCAGTTAGTGATGCTCAGTTAGTGATACTCAGTTAGTGATAATCAGTGTGTGATACTCAGTTAGTGATACTCAGTTAGTGATACTCAGTTAGTGATACTCAGTTAGTGATACTCAGTGTGTGATACTCAGTTAGTGATACTCAGTTAGTGATACTCAGTTAGTGATAGTCAGTGTGTGATACTCAGTTAGTGATAATCAGTTAGTGATACTCAGTTAGTGATAGTCAGTGTGTGATACTCAGTTAGTGATAATCAGTTAGTGATACTCAGTTAGTGATACTCAGTGTGTGATACTCAGTTAGTGATAGTCAGTGTGTGATACTCAGTGTGTGATACTCAGTTAGTGATACTCAGTTAGTGATACTCAGTTAGTGATACTCAGTTAGTGATACTCAGTTAGTGATACTCAGTGTGTGTCTCCTCAGTGGACCAGGAGTTTGACTCAGTGTCGGGCTTCCTGCTGAAACGGACCAAGGACATGGTGAACAAGTACCGACAGCTGCTGGTGGCCGAGGCTCAGGTGAGGCTGCTGGTTCTCCCTGGGGGCGGAGCTAAACTCTAACCCTGACCCTGGGGGCGGGGCTAAACCCTAACCCTAACCCTGGGGGCGGGGCCACACCTGCACCTGGTGTGGTTTGGTTTGGTCCCCTCCACCCTCCTCCTCCTCCACCCCCTCCTCCTCCACCCTCCTGTTCCTCTACCCTCCTCCCCCTCCACCCTCCTCCTCCCCCTCCACCCCCTGTTCCTCCACCTCCTCCTCCACCCCCCTGTTCCTCCACCCTCCTCCTCCTCCACCCTCCTGTTCTTCCTCTTTTCTGCCAGGATTGATGGTAAAATGCCGTTGATCAACTGATTGAGGTGAAGAAATATTCAGATATTAAGAAAGTAGGTTTATTGACCATTGATGGTAGAAAGTGTGTAGAGGTGAGGTGAACCTTCAACCTTCCAGGTGCACTGGGATCTAGAAAAGGCAAGTTTTATAGTTTTACTGAATCAAATATGTTTTGGCGGCTGCCATCTTCAGCTTCTGGGCGCACAAAGAGTTTTAGTAGGAATCCTACGTAAGGTTTTCCAGACGAGGCCCCAGGAAGCTGAACTTCTCAGGGCTTGTGCTTCTGACAAGTGTCTGACAAGTTTGAACTGGTTTGAACTGGTTTGAACTGGTTTCCACAGCAGGAGAGTCCGTCAGCAGAGATGGTGATGCTGGAGCGCCTGTTCCTGCAGGCCGAGCGCAACGCCTTAACAGAGGACCGCCGCCGAGCACGGCGGGAGCCAGGTGAGTGTCCCTCACCTCCGTCACCACCACCCTCACCCCCGTCACCACCATCATCACCTGTGTTACTACCAGGTGTTATGTGTTACTACCAGGTGTGTTACTACCAGGTGTGTTACCACCAGGTGTGTTACCACCAGGTGTGTTACCACCAGGTGTTATGTGTTACTACCAGGTGTGTTACTACCAGGTGTGTTACTACCAGGTGTGTTACCACCAGGTGTGTTACTACCAGGTGTGTTACCACCAGGTGTGTTACCACCAGGTGTGTTACCACCAGGTGTTATGTGTTACTACCAGGTGTGTTACCACCAGGTGTATTACTACCAGGTGTGTTACCACCAGGTGTGTTACTACCAGGTGTTATGTGTTACTACCAGGTGTGTTACTACCAGGTGTGTCACTACCAGGTGTGTTACCACCAGGTGTGTCACTACCAGGTGTGTTACCACCAGGTGTATTTCTACCAGGTGTGTCACTACCAGGTGTGTTTCCACCAGGTGTATTACTACCAGGTGTGTCACTACCAGGTGTGTTACTACCAGGTGTGTTACTACCAGGTGTGTTACCACCAGGTGTGTTACTACCAGGTGTGTTACTACCAGGTGTGTTACCACCAGGTGTGTTACTACCAGGTGTGTTACTACCAGGTGTGTTACTACCAGGTGTGTTACCACCAGGTGTGTTACTACCAGGTGTGTTACCACCAGGTGTGTTACTACCAGGTGTGTCACTACCAGGTGTGTTACCACCAGGTGTGTTACCACCAGGTGTGTTACTACCAGGTGTGTTACCACCAGGTGTGTTACCACCAGGTGTGTTACCACCAGGTGTATTACTACCAGGTGTGTTACTACCAGGTGTGTTACCACCAGGTGTATTACTACCAGGTGTGTTACTACCAGGTGTGTTACTACCAGGTGTGTTACCACCAGGTGTGTTACTACCAGGTGTGTTACTACCAGGTGTGTTACCACCAGGTGTATTACTACCAGGTGTGTCACTACCAGGTGTGTCACTACCAGGTGTGTTACCACCAGGTGTGTTACCACCAGGTGTGTTACTACCAGGTGTGTTACCACCAGGTGTATTACTACCAGGTGTGTTACTACCAGGTGTGTTACTACCAGGTGTGTTACCACCAGGTGTGTTACTACCAGGTGTGTTACTACCAGGTGTGTTACCACCAGGTGTATTACTACCAGGTGTGTCACTACCAGGTGTGTCACTACCAGGTGTGTTACCACCAGGTGTGTTACCACCAGGTGTGTTACCACCAGGTGTGTCACTACCAGGTGTGTTACCACCAGGTGTGTTACTACCAGGTGTGTTCCTACCAGGTGTGTTACCACCAGGTGTGTTACCACCAGGTGTGTTACTACCAGGTGTGTTACCACCAGGTGTGTCACTACCAGGTATGTCACTACCAGGTGTGTTACTACCAGGTGTGTTACCACCAGGTGTGTTACCACCAGGTGTGTTACTACCAGGTGTGTTACTACCAGGTGTGTTACCACCAGGTGTGTTACCACCAGGTGTGTCACTACCAGGTGTGTTACCACCAGGTGTGTTACTACCAGGTGTGTTACCACCAGGTGTGTTACCACCAGGTGTGTCATTACCAGGTGTGTTACTACCAGGTGTGTTACCACCAGGTGTGTTACCACCAGGTGTGTCATTACCAGGTGTGTCACTACCAGGTGTGTCACTACCAGGTGTGTTGCTACCAGGTGTGTTACCACCAGGTGTGTCACTACCAGGTGTGTCACTACCAGGTGTGTTACTACCAGGTGTGTTACCACCAGGTGTATTACTACCAGGTGTGTCACTACCAGGTGTGTCACTACCAGGTGTGTCACTACCAGGTGTGTTACCACCAGGTGTGTTACCACCAGGTGTGTTACTACCAGGTGTGTTACTACCAGGTGTGTTACCACCAGGTGTATTACTACCAGGTGTGTCACTACCAGGTGTGTCACTACCAGGTGTGTTACTACCAGGTGTGTTACTACCAGGTGTGTTACCACCAGGTGTATTACTACCAGGTGTGTCACTACCAGGTGTGTCACTACCAGGTGTGTCACTACCACGTGTGTTACCACCAGGTGTATTACTACCAGGTGTGTCACTACCAGGTGTGTCACTACCAGGTGTGTCACTACCACGTGTGTTACCACCAGGTGTGTTACTACCAGGTGTGTTACCACCAGGTGTGTTACCACCAGGTGTGTTACCACCAGGTGTATTACTACCAGGTGTGTCACTACCAGGTGTGTTACCACCAGGTGTGTCACTACCAGGTGTGTTACTACCAGGTGTGTCACATGACCTCTCAGCCTAACAGACTGACTCCACAGAGACCTCAGTGACGGCCTCGGCGCCGCCCCCCCGTCATGGCGGCCCCTCCTCGCCGCCGGCCTGGACCCGTCTGTCCGACCGTCCCCCGGGACTGAAGACGTACCGGTCCAGCTCGCGCGGCGCCCTGAGACTCACCATCAAGCAGGAGTCCGGCTCCCGTAAGGTGGTCCACAACTCGGCCCACGACGCCGGTCTGAAGAGGGACCACGCGGGCCAGCTGACCAACGGGGGCGGAGCCGCGAGCCGGCGCAGCCCTCCGGCCCCCGGCGGGGGCCCCCAGCGTCCTCAGCGCCACGAGCAGGTGTCCAACGGTGACTCCGCCCAGGAGAGCCCTCCGAGAGGCCCCGCCTCCCAATCAAAGAGCCCCCCTCCTCCCGGCCCGCCCCGGCCGCCCCCCACAGAGGTCAGCGCCCCCAAACTCAAGTGTTCCAGGTGGGAGGCGTCGCCCGGGCCGGAGCCGCCGCCCCCCCAGGAGGACAGCGTGCTCAGCGAACACCTGCAGAGCGCCATCGACAGCATCCTGGAGCTGCAGCGCCTGCAGGGCCCCCCCGCGGCCCCGGGCCGGGCCCCGTCCGGCCCCCTGCTGGACCAGGCCGTCACCAGCATCCTGGAGGGTCACCTGTGAGGTCACGGCCCCCCACAGGTACTGAGCAGAGACTTCTCATCTGGGCCCACCGCGATCCAGATGTTAATGTTTGATTGTTTGCTAGCAAGAGGCGGCGGCACTAAGAGGACGACCGTCCTTCGTCTCAACGTACGACTGTGAAAACTAAATCTATTTGAGCAGGAGCTTTATTGTTTCAGTGGCGGAGTCGTTCAGAGCTTCACCTCCGTCAGCAGCCGAGAGAATATAAGTACTATATATAGTACTATATATAGTACTATACACAAATACTATATATAAGTACTATATATAAGTACTAGTGAGGACAGAGAAACTGGCGTAGACTGAGATTATCCAATAGCTTTTATACTACTGAACTTTCTTTTGCATAGTGCCAAGCTTCCAGGGTATTTATTTTGGTAATTAACTGCATCGAGAAAGGTGTGTGTGTGTGTGCGTGTGTGTGTGTGTGTGTGTGTGTGTGTGTGTGTGTGTGTGTGTGTGTGTGTGTCTTGCAGGCTCCATCATCTTGACTTAAAGAATGAAACTCCAAAGAATTGTGACTTACTACATCCTGAACACCAGCAAACGTCCGTGTCGTGTCTCTTCCGTCGTCAGACTGGAGTCTGTCCTCGAGTCCAACACCCGTCAGTTAAACACCCGTCAGTTAAACTCCCGTCAGTTAAACACCCGACAAACACCCGTCAGTCCAACACCCGTCAGTTAAACACCCGTCAGTTAAACACCCGTCAGTTAAACACCCGTCAGTCCAACACCCATCAGTTAAAAACCTGTCAGTCCAACACCCGTTAGTCAAACACCCATCAGTTAAAAACCTGTCAGTCCAACACCCGTTAGTCAAACACCCGTCAGTTAAACACCCGTCAGTCCAACACCCGTCAGTTAAACACCCGACAAACACCCGTCAGTCCAACACCCGTCAGTCCAACTCCCGTCAGTTAAACACCCGTCAGTTAAACACCCGTCAGTCCAACTCCCGTCAGTCCAACACCCGTCAGTTAAACACCCGTCAGTTAAAAACCCGTCAAACACCCGTCAGTTAAACACCCGTCAGTCCAACACCCGTCAGTTAAACACCCGACAAACACCCGTCAGTCCAACACCCGTCAGTTAAACACCCGTCAGTTAAACACCCGTCAGTCCAACTCCCGTCAGTCCAACACCCGTCAGTTAAACACCCGTCAGTTAAAAACCCGTCAAACACCCGTCAGTTAAACACCCGTCAGTCCAACACCCGTCAGTTAAACACCCGACAAACACCCGTCAGTCCAACACCCGTCAGTTAAACACCCGTCAGTTAAACACCCGTCAGTTAAACACCCGTCAGTTAAACACCCGTCAGTTAAACACCCGTCAGTCCAACTCCCGTCAGTCCAACACCCGTCAGTTAAACACCCGTCAGTTAAAAACCCGTCAAACACCCGTCAGTCCAACTCCCGTCAGTCCAACACCCGTCAGTCCAACACCCGTCAGTTAAACACCCGTCGGTGAACCTTGGACTTGTTTTAACTTGACTTGAGTCTGAACTGTGAAATATTTGTGTTTTCCATAGAGCAGAACAGTTTCCTGTAATGTGTGTATTTACATTCAAGCAATAATCTGTTATTGGGAGCAGTGAGGAAGAGGAGGAGGAGGAGGAGGAGGAGGAGGAGGAGCAGTGAGGAAGAGGAGGAGGAGGAGCAGTGAGGAAGAGGAAGAGGAGGAGGAGGAGGAGGAGGAGGAGGAGGAGGTTTACCCGTCTCTCCAGAATTGAACTGATTTCAAACAAGAGGAGAAACAAATGAAGGCGATGTGAATGTTGTTTATTTAATAATGTTAAAAAATGTTTTCAGTATCTGCTGTTGTTGACGTTTGCTCTGGAAACTTCCTGGTCTCTCTGCTTGGACACGTTTCAGTTGTGTGTGTGTGTGTGTGTGTGTGTGTGTGTGTGTAGCAGCTGAACAAGGTTACAAGAAGGTTTTCTTTGGAAGAATTGGTGGTGTGTGTCGTTTTGCCCTCCGTTTAGACTTGCAGGCTCGTCAGTCTGCGTCGTGTCATCTGATCAGGTTCTGCGCTGCAGGAGGAGCGTCTCCATCGCGCTCAGTGACGGAACGTCACATTACAAACCTGCTCTGATCAACGTCACCCTGCAAGTCCAGACTGAGGGCAAACACTACAACAACAACAAAAAAACTAACCCAGAGAGCAAAATGTGAGGAGGTCGGACACGACAGCACTTAAGAGCACAAGTATTTTAATGTGAAACAGGAAGTGGATGGAAGGCAGCAGATTGTAGTTGTGTCCAGGAAGAGAAATGTTTGAGCTCTGCTTTTATTTTGGAGGATCGTGTTCATTCAGAAAAACAGCTCATATGTGTTTATAGTTTCATTTGTCAGTGGAAAGAGAAGAGGCTCATGTTGTCAAAGCTCTCTCGCTCTCTCTCTCTCTCTCTCTCGTTCTCTCTCTCTCTCTCTCTCTCGTTCTGTCTCTCTCTCTCTCTAAGATAAAAGACAAACCAATCACCCAATCAGAGAACCCGTCCAGAAGAGCCTCTCTGCATCGTCAAACAGCCTTTGACCAAAAAGTGGAGGGATGAGAGGCGTCAGTCTCTCAGTCTGGGTTCATGTTCACGTCTCCTGACAATCGCTTCAGTCGCTTTGATCTCCAGAGGTCAAAGTGTCAAAGCTGCAAATTATCTTCACCGTCTTTTGGAACAGAAACTGAAAATGTGCTTGAAGGTGAAGTTGTTGGAGGAAGAGGTGGAGCCGGAGAGAAAAATGCCTTATTGTTGATTTAAAGCAGGAAACAGGATAAAAGAAGAAAAAAAAAGAAGAAGAAGAAGAAAAAAAAAGCAAAACCTTTTCTTTTTGTCGATTGCTTCATATGTGTGTAATAATTTACTACAAAAGAGTTTAATATGCAGTAATTTAGTGTTGAAACTCTGTTGCAGTATGGGTGGACACACACACACACACACACACACACACACACACACACACACACACACACACACACACACACACACACACACACACACACACACACACACACACACACACACGTATGAAAAAACACAACACCCATTTATTTCATATGAAAACCTGCTTGACTTCCTGAAGTACTGATCTGATTTCAGAAAAACAATATTTGAGATTTTTCTGAATCAGTGAAAAATGTATATGAATCTTATACAATTTCATGATTTTCACAATTTAAGTCGACAAAGAATTTGAACGTATTAGAAAAATATTTCAGGCCTTTTTTGTCTTGAAAATTTCAGTTGTATATATATATATATATATATATATATATATATACACACACACACATATATATATACATATATATAAATAACTATACTTATATATTATAACTTATATAATACTTATCTGAAATTAAAGACTAAAAACAAAATGATAAACTGGTGAAAGTATTTATGATTAAATACATTCTGAAGAGCAAACAAGCTTTTCTCTTCTTACTCTATTTTCAGTTTGAATCAAAACCTGTAAAAAACCACATTAAACCTAAAAGTCACAGTTGAAGATGAAAAGCTGCTTTACTGGATTTTAAAAGTTTGACATGAATTCTTCTGAACGTCCTATTTATTTACACAAACAAACATTCCAACCCCTTTAAGTCTTTGTGTTTTTGTTTTGTGATTTCAGTATGAAATCAGTGTAATAATAAAGCAGAATGTAATAAAATAGTAAAAACATCGTCAGACGATAGAGATATTGTTCTTTTACTGGCTGTACAACTACATTTTCAATAACAACCACTTTTTATTGAGAAAATATTATTACAAACGTTTTATTACACTATTAGGAAGTTATGACAGTTTTTTTTTTCTTTCCACTCGGATTCTAATCATCATAATTACAATTTTCACTTTGTGTGGAAGTAACTGACAATCTCATTACTGACGACTCAAATCAGTGTGTGTGTGTGTGTGTGTGTGTGTGTGTGTGTGTGTGTGTGTGTGTGTGTGTGTGTGTGTGTCCTCCCTCAGAGTTTCAGTGATGCAGTAAAGATGTCAGAGTGTCTCTCAGTCAGTAACGTCTGAGGAAGAGGGATTCCACCTGAGGCTGCTTGCTTTTAGTTTGAAAGGAAAAAGTTTGTCTTCAAGCTCGTTATTGATCAGTGAAGGACGATGGATGGATGAATGGATGAAAGGATGAATGGATGGATGCCCCTCCCCCTCCAGTGTCTGCATGTTCACCTCTTTTCTTTGGGAATGTTTCCTGACTGAACTGTGAAATCATCAAACTCCACAAACGAAGCAGATTCTTCTGATGCCAAAATCAAGAGGCCTTAATTCAGCAACACCAGATTGTAAGAAAATAAAAGAAGAAGAAACTGGTTTAATTCATTTACGAAATGTTGCCAACAGAAAAACTCTTTTCTACTCATTTTTACAGACTATTTATTAAACTGTGATTTTGTAAGAAATAAAGTGAGTGTGGCTCTTTATTGGCCAGCCTGTACTCGAGTACATTTACTAGTTACCTCAGGAGGAACGAGTAAAGTTACACCGACACACCAGTAGAACTCACAGACACACCAGTAGAACTCAGACTCACCAGTAGAACTCACACACACCAGTAGAACTCACAGACTCACCAGTAGAACTCACACACACCAGTAGAACTCACAGACTCACCAGTAGAACTCACACACACCAGTAGAACTCACAGACTCACCAGTAGAACTCACACACACCAGTAGAACTCAGACTCACCAGTAGAACTCAGTAGAACTCACAGATACACGAGTAGAACTCAGACTCACCAGTAGAACTCACAGACTCACCAGTAGAACTCACACACACCAGTAGAACTCAGACTCACCAATAGAACTCACACACCAGTAGAACTCACACACACCAGTAGAACTCAGACTCACCAGTAGAACTCACACACCAGTAGAACTCACACACACCAGTAGAACTCAGACTCACCAGTAGAACTCACACACACACCAGTAGAACTCACACACACCAGTAGAACTCACAGACTCACCAGTAGAACTCAGACTCACCAGTAAACACACACCAGTAAAACTCAGTAGAACTCACAGACTGACAAGTAGAACTCAGTAGAACTCAGCCTCACCAGTAGAACTCAGACTCACCAGTAGAACTCACAGACTCACCAGTAGAACACAGTAGAACTCACAGACTCACCAGTAGAACTCACACACACCAATAGAACTCAGTAGAACTCACAGACACACCAGTAGAACTCACAGACTCACCAGTAGAACTCACACACACCAATAGAACTCAGTAGAACTCACAGACACACCAGTAGAACTCACAGACACACCAGTAGAACTCAGTAGAACTCACAGACTCACCAGTAGAACTCACACACACCAGTAGAACTCACAGACTCACCAGTAGAACTCAGACTCACCAGTAGAACTCACAGACACACCAGTAGAACTCAGTAGAACTCAGACTCACCAGTAGAACTCACAGACACACCAGTAGAACTCAGACTCACCAGTAGAACTCACACACACCAGTAGAACTCACAGACTCACCAGTAGAACTCACACACACCAGTAGAACTCAGACTCACCAGTAGAACTCAGTAGAACTCACAGATACACGAGTAGAACTCAGACTCACCAGTAGAACTCACAGACTCACCAGTAGAACTCACACACACCAGTAGAACTCAGACTCACCAATAGAACTCACACACCAGTAGAACTCACACACACCAGTAGAACTCAGACTCACCAGTAGAACTCACACACCAGTAGAACTCACACACACCAGTAGAACTCAGACTCAC
This sequence comes from Blennius ocellaris, assembly GCF_963422515.1. NCBI lineage: Eukaryota > Metazoa > Chordata > Actinopteri > Blenniiformes > Blenniidae > Blennius > Blennius ocellaris. Next base: position 24,518,837 of record NC_137666.1, on the reverse strand, counting down.
CAGTAGAACTCACACACACACCAGTAGAACTCACACACACCAGTAGAACTCACAGACTCACCAGTAGAACTCAGACTCACCAGTAAACACACACCAGTAAAACTCAGTAGAACTCACAGACTGACAAGTAGAACTCAGTAGAACTCAGCCTCACCAGTAGAACTCAGACTCACCAGTAGAACTCACAGACTCACCAGTAGAACACAGTAGAACTCACAGACTCACCAGTAGAACTCACACACACCAATAGAACTCAGTAGAACTCACAGACACACCAGTAGAACTCACAGACTCACCAGTAGAACTCACACACACCAATAGAACTCAGTAGAACTCACAGACACACCAGTAGAACTCACAGACACACCAGTAGAACTCAGTAGAACTCACAGACTCACCAGTAGAACTCACACACACCAGTAGAACTCACAGACTCACCAGTAGAACTCAGACTCACCAGTAAACACACACCAGTAAAACTCAGTAGAACTCACAGACTGACAAGTAGAACTCAGTAGAACTCAGACTCACCAGTAGAACTCACAGACTCACCAGTAGAACTCACACACACCAGTAGAACTCAGTAGAACTCAGACTCACCAGTAGAACTTACACACACCAGTAGAACTCAGTAGAACTCACAGACTCACCAGTAGAACTTACACACACCAGTAGAACTCAGACTCACCAATAGAACTCACACACACCAGTAGAACTCACACACACCAGTAGAACTCAGACTCACCAATAGAACTCACACACACCAGTAGAACTCAGACTCACCAGTAGAACTCACACACCAGTAGAACTCACACACACCAGTAGAACTCAGACTCACCAGTAGAACTTACACACACAAGTAGAACTCAGACTCACCAGTAGAACTTACACACACAAGTAGAACTCACAGACACACCAGTAGAACTCACAGACACACCAGTAGAACTCAGTAGAACTCACAGACTCACCAGTAGAACGCACACACACCAGTAGAACTCAGTAGAACTCACACACACCAGTAGAACTCACAGACACACCAGTAGAACTCAGTAGAACTCAGACACTCCACTCTGTTCTTCCTCTTAATCTCTGAATAGAAAGCAAAGTGATCCTCTGGTTCAGACTCAACTTGCCACATTTCTAGTGGGACTGCTCAGTGACTCCTCCTCCTGGCCCCGCCCCCTGACGGGATCACGTGGCTAATTTGCATACATGCTGGACCTGAGACTCTTCCCTCAGTTAGAAATGAAGTTCACCTGCAGACACTTCTGGATAAAAATACCAGGTGATACCAGGTGATACCAGCAACACTGAATGTGGCTTGTTCTCTTAACCACATTAATGAAGCCACTCTGACACCAAGCTGCCGTCCATCACTCTTCCTGGTTTACTGACTCCTCCCTCTACTCCGATTGGCTGGACCAGGAAGAGGGCGTGGCTGACTTGATTAAATCATGACAATGCTATTCTCAACCAACAGTCACATCTGGAGAATTTTATATTTTTATATTTATATCAAAATAGAAAACACAAAATCACCAACACTCAAGTCCTTCAAGTCCTGAGTCGAGTCTCTTATTGAAGTCATGAGTCAGCAAAACCATGACTGGAGTCCAAGTCACATGACTCAAGTCCCCACCTCTGGAGGAGAGAGACATCGTCATGGAGACCGGAGGAGAGAGACATCGTCATGGAGACCAGAGGAGAGAGACATCGTCATGGAGACCAGAGGAGAGACATCGTCATGGAGACCAGAGGAGAGAGACATCGTCATGGAGACCGGAGGAGAGAGACATCGTCATGGAGACCGGAGGAGAGACATCGCCATGGAGACCAGAGGAGAGAGACATCATCATGGAGACCAGAGGAGAGACATCGTCATGGAGACCAGAGGAGAGAGACATCGTCATGGAGACCGGAGGAGAGACATCATCATGGAGACCAGAGGAGAGAGACATCATCATGGAGACCAGAGGAGAGAGACATCATCATGGAGACCAGAGGAGAGACATCGTCATGGAGACCAGAGGAGAGAGACATCGCCATGGAGACCAGAGGAGAGACATCATCATGGAGACCAGAGGAGAGACATCGTCATGGAGACCAGAGGAGAGAGACATCATCATGGAGACCAGAGGAGAGACATCGTCATGGAGACCAGAGGAGAGAGACATCATCATGGAGACCGGAGGAGAGACATCATCATGGAGACCAGAGGAGAGAGACATCATCATGGAGACCAGAGGAGAGACATCGTCATGGAGACCAGAGGAGAGAGACATCGCCATGGAGACCAGAGGAGAGACATCATCATGGAGACCAGAGGAGAGACATCGTCATGGAGACCAGAGGAGAGAGACATCGTCATGGAGACCGGAGGAGAGAGACATCGTCATGGAGACCAGTGGAGAGACATCGTCATGGAGACCAGCAGCCTCCATCGTCGTGCCGTCAGTGAGTGAGTGTGGAGAGGAAGCAGAGCAGGAGGTGGGTGGAGGAAGGAGGCGGGTGGAGGAAGGAGGTGGTGCGTCTCCAGTCACTTCACTGTTTATATGCCGACTCAACAATCAGACCGGTTGTTTCACACCTTGTCACCATTGACAGTCAGTCAGTTCTCCACTCTGGATCAACATTCAGCAGTACGTCTCACTAAAGCAGGGCTGTCAAACTGGAGGTGCAGCCCTGCAGGTTCTCCTCGTTTCCCTTCAACACACCAGAACATCCTGATGGTTCCTCAGCGAGTTCTGCAGAGGGACTGATGACGAGCAGCTCATTGACTGTTGAAGCAGAGCAACGTGGAGAACGTGCAGCGCTGCAGCTCCAGGGTCTACAGGAACCTCTAGAACACTGCAGCTCCAGGGTTTAGAACGCTGCAGCTCCAGGGTCTACAGGAACGTCTAGAACACTGCAGCTCCAGGGTTTAGAACGCTGCAGCTCCAGGGTCTACAGGAACGTCTAGAACACTGCAGCTCCAGGGTCTACAGGAACCTTTAGAACACTGCAGCTCCAAGGTCTACAGGAAAACCTAGAACACTGCAGCTTCAGGGTCTAGAACACTGCAGCTCCAGGGTCTAGAACACTGCAGCTCCAGGGTCTACAGAAACATCTAGAATGCTGCAGCTCCAGGGTCTACAGGAACCTCTAGAACACTGCAGCTCCAGGGTCTACAGGAAAACCTAGAACACTGCAGCTCCAGGGTCTACAGGAACCTCTAGAACACTGCAGCTCCAGGATCTACAGGAATGTCTAGAACGCTGCAGCTCCAGGGTCTACAGGAACATCTAGAACGCTGCAGCTCCAGGGTCTACAGGAACCTCTAGAACGCTGCAGCTCCAGGGTCTACAGGAACCTCTAGAACACTGCAGCTCCAGGGTCTACAGGAACCTCTAGAACTCTGCAGCTCCAGGGTCTAGAACTCTGCAGCTCCAGGGTTTACAGGAACCTCTAGAACTCTGCAGCTCCAGGGTCTACAGGAACGTCTAGAACTCTGCAGCTCCAGGGTCTACAGGAATGTCTAGAACTCTGCAGCTCCAGGGTCTAGAACTCTGCAGCTCCAGGGTCTACAGGAACCTCTAGAACTCTGCAGCTCCAGGGTCTACAGGAACGTCTAGAACACTGCAGCTCCAGGGTCTACAGGAATGTCTAGAACTCTGCAGCTCCAGGGTCTAGAACTCTGCAGCTCCAGGGTCTACAGGAACCTCTAGAACTCTGCAGCTCCAGGGTCTACAGGAACCTCTAGAACTCTGCAGCTCCAGGGTCTAGAACTCTGCAGCTCCAGGGTCTACAGGAACCTCTAGAACTCTGCAGCTCCAGGGTCTACAGGAACGTCTAGAACTCTGCAGCTCCAGGGTCTAGAACACTGCAGCTCCAGGGTCTACAGGAACCTCTAGAACACTGCAGCTCCAGGGTCTACAGGAATGTCTAGAACTCTGCAGCTCCAGGGTCTACAGGAACGTCTAGAACTCTGCAGCTCCAGGGTCTAGAACACTGCAGCTCCAGGGTCTACAGGAACCTCTAGAACTCTGCAGCTCCAGGGTTTACAGGAACCTCTAGAACTCTGCAGCTCCAGGGTTTACAGGAACCTCTAGAACTCTGCAGCTCCAGGGTCTACAGGAACATCTAGAACACTGCAGCTCCAGGGTCTACAGGAACGTCTAGAACACTGCAGCTCCAGGGTCTACAGGAACGTCTAGAACACTGCAGCTCCAGGGTCTACAGGAACCTCTAGAACTCTGCAGCTCCAGGGTCTACAGGAACCTCTAGAACACTGCAGCTCCAGGGTCTACAGGAACCTCTAGAACTCTGCAGCTCCAGGGTCTACAGGCCCCGGGTGGACACTCACACAGTGAACTGGCCTTTAGCTGACGAACCGGCCGAGGGGAAAAACCACAAAGTAATCTATTACTCTGGCAGTTACACAAACATGTCATAGAAAGAGAACTTTTATTTGAAATCAGTCACATTTCAGGAGAACATGTCAGAGCTCTGGGAGAAACTTCAGGCTGCTTCAGCCCCCCGGGGGATTAAGAGGCGCATTAAAACATGAGCCATGGAGGAGCCCCGCCCTCAGGGGGGGGTCCGGGGGGGGGGTCGGGGGAGGGGGGGGGAGGGTCCTCCAAGCCTCAAATATTCAGGCCTGAAGGGACCAAGAAGACAAATTCCATTTAGAGACATTTGTGGGTTTCTCTTCCAACATCTACTGACCTAACCTGGACAACAGACTGGAAAGGAGGGGGGGGGGGGGGGGGGGGGGTGAGGGGAGGGGGGGGGCATCATGGATGAAGCAGCTTTCTCAAAAAGAAAAAAGAAAAAATTACTTCTCTGACTGATGCATCTTATAAATAATTTCATGTCTTCCTTAAAAAAAGTGTCTCAGCACGTCCATCATGAGGCTGCAGTCCCTGTGTGTGTGTGTGTGTGTGTGTGTGTGTGTGTGTCCCTCCACAGGTCAGAATGCAGTGGAAACACACACTCTGCCAGTGTGTGTGGCGCCGGCCGGCTGGGGGGCCGCCGGCGGGGGAGGGGGGGTCAGTGGAGCTGGATGGGCAGGTCCTCGCCGTGCTTGCGCAGCAGCTTGCTGTGGTTGTGGTGGACGGACCAGAGGCGGGGGAGGTGGTGGGGCTGCATGGTGGACAGGAAGTGCTGCCGCCAGCGCCGCTCCAGCTCCATCAGGCCCTGCAGACCCCGGCCGGCGTAGACCTGGACCACCTTCAGACCGTGGGGCACGTAGGCCTCGTTGAAGATCCTTCAAGCAGAGAGCAGAGAGTCAAAACCTGGACCCCCCAGGACCCACACCGTGCAACTGAACACATCAGGAAGGGGGGGGGGGGGGGGGCACCACTCACAGGAGGGGGGGCAGGGAGACCCTACAAAGACAATGTACTGTTCCGACTAACTGGGTTTTCTTCACCTCTGCGTCGACTTGCAGGTCGACTTTAAGAAAGGAGGAACTCCCTACTGTAATCAGCTAACAGCCCCCCGGGCCCGGGTCTGGGTCTGGGTCTGGGTCTGGGCCCGGGTCCGGGTCTGGGTCTGGGCCTGGGCCTGGGCCTGGTCCTGGTCCTGGGTCTGGGTCTGGGCCTGGACTGCCATCAGCTCATTATGGACCCATGAGAACAAACTCGTGTCCAGATGGTCAGAAAAGGTTCCACGTAGAATCTCAGTAAAGATCCATGATTCTAAACCTTCAGTGAGTCCAGCAGGAGAGAACGTCTGTTTTCACTGGACGTCTTGTGTTTTAATGACCAACGTGTGAATTCAGCAGGTTGGAGAAGCAGAACGGAACAAACGGCAACAAAAGGTTCGTTCTTTCTGATTTGAGTGACTCAAAGTCACGAATCACAATCGTCACATTTTACAAGCGAGTCGTTCTTCACGTTACAATTATAACTTATTGAAACAAGAATCTAAGAACATCAAACTGGGTTCTTCTTCGTGTGTTGACGGAACGTTCCAACTGAACGTTCCCATGTTAAAAGAGCCTTCTGCTGATTGGTCACCGACTTGTGACACGCCTGTAATATTTAAATATCTGCTGGACCAACCCTGTTGGTGTTGGTGTTGTTGTTGGTGTTGTTTGTATTGTTGGTGTTGGTGTTGTTGTTGTTGGTGTTGTTTGTATTGTTGGTGGTGGTGTTGCTGTTGTTGTTGTTGGTGGTGTTGCTGTTGTTGTTGGTGTTGTTTGTATTGTTGGTGGTGGTGGTGGTGGTGTTGCTGTTGGTGTTGTTTGTATTGTTGGTGGTGGTGGTGGTGGTGTTGCTGTTGGTGTTGTTTGTATTGTTGGTGGTGGTGGTGTTGCTGTTGTTGTTGTTGGTGGTGTTGCTGTTGTTGTTGGTGTTGTTTGTATTGTTGGTGGTGGTGGTGTTGCTGTTGTTGGTGTTGTTTGTATTGTTGGTGGTGGTGGTGGTGGTGTTGCTGTTGGTGTTGTTTGTATTGTTGGTGGTGGTGGTGTTGCTGTTGTTGTTGTTGGTGGTGTTGGTGGTGTTGTTGTCGTTGTTGACATAAGCCACTCCGGGGCAGCAGACTGAAGGGCCAGAGACCAGCGGGCCCCGGGGCCTCCCTGGGTGAGGGTTGCTGGTTCTGGGACTGACCTGGTCTCCAGCTCGGCGGCCTGCTGCAGGGTCTCGGCGTTGAGGGTCTGGTCCCGGTCCAGGTCCAGGAAGTCCCGGATCAGGGCCTGCAGCTCGTGGCGCCGCTGCTCCGGCAGGCCGTCCCCGGCGCCCAGCAGGGCCCGGGCCGCCGATCGCACCCGGCGGCGCTCCGAGTCCTCGTGCAGCCGGACGCCGTCCTCGCAGCCTTGCGGGGCGGAGAACTCCTCGGCCAGCTGCTGCTTCAGGAAGCCGTCGTGGACGTTGGAGGCGGCGTGGCAGGAGGTGCAGAGCAGCAGGATGTCGTGGGAGTTGTGGTCCTTCATCTCCGTGGGGAAGTGGCGCCGGTACTCGTGGGGGACGATGTTCTTCCTGTCGCCACACAATGACACGCGGGACAAAAAGCGTTAGCGCCGCACATCGCCGACTCGGCAGAATCCGTCCGGCGAAGGACCGAGCGACTGATCGGCTCACGCCGCTCGTGGCAGGAGGTCAGAGGTCACACCTGATGTAGGAATCCACTTTCCCGCAGACGACACACAGGTTGTCCTTGGCCGTCAGGTAGTAGTCCTGCTGGGAGTCGGGGCGGCCCGACGGCTCGAACAGCAGCTGCACCACGAAGGGTTCCTCGCTCTTCAGCACTGGACGGCAGGAGCACAACCACGGTAGGGTCACCACTGTACTACACCTACTACACCCTCCTACACCCTCCTACACCTTCCTATACCCTCCTACATCTAGTACATCTTCCTACACCCTCCCTACACCCTCCTACATCTTCCTACACCCTCCCTACACCCTCCTACATCTTCCTACACCCTCCCTACACCCTCCTACATCTTCCTACACCCTCCCTACACCCTCCTACATCTTCCTACACCCTCCCTACACCCTCCTACATCTTCCTACACCCTCCTACATCTTCCTACACCCTCCCTACACCCTCCCTACATCCTCCTATATCTTCCTACACCTTCCTATCCCCTCCTACATCTAGTACACCTTCCTCCACCCTCCCTACACCCTCCTACATCTTCCTACACCCTCCTGTATCTTCCTACACCCTCCTATATCTTCCTACACCCTCCCTACACCTTCCTATACCCTCCTACATCTAGTACACCTTCCTCCACCCTCCCTACATCTTCCTACACCCTCCTATATCTTCCTACACCCTCCCTACACCTGCCTATACCCTCCTCCACCTCCACCGGTTTTGCAAGGTACATCATTATACATTGTACATGTAAAAAATCCTCAATATATTTGAAAATAAATATACGTTTTGCATTTTTGTAGTGGGTGGATCAGTGTGACTTGGTGGTTTTACAAGGAGCTCCCGCCCCGGGTCCACATGCTCACAAGCTGTGCACCAGACCCGAAACCAAACCTCCCACCGGGCGGTGTTTTGACGAGTTCCGCACCCCGACAGCCGGAGGCCTCAGGGACCGGCTGGACGTGACGGAGCAGGTCAAAGGTCAGATGTGCCTCACTAAAGGTGGAGCCGGGTTCAGGAGAGTGTGAGGATTACCTCCGATCCCCTTGTCCAGGTACCACTTGGCCTTCTTCTTGTCGCAGGTGCAGAGCGGCTGGCCGTCGGGGGCGTGGAGGAAGCAGTTGTCGTACAGAGGAGACTTCCTGAAACACCACCACATTTGGTTCAGCGCTCCTCCTGGTGGACAGGAGGCGGTGGAGCAGTGGCCTCCTGCTCCTCCTGCTCCTCCTCCTCACCTGGCGGAGTAGCCCACGCCCAGCGCCTTCCGTTTGTTGTTCTTCCGAGGGTCTGCGGTTTGTTGATCTCCAGACGCCGGAAATTCACGGAGCGGCGACTGTCGCGCCCGCCGCCTCTTGTCCCCGCCGTCCCCGTCCCCCCGGCCCCTGAAGGGCACGTCCACCAGGCCCTGGCAGCGGGAGGCCAGCTCGCAGTACGAGCTCCCGCTGGGCGTGGCGAGCCCGGCGCCGGGCCCCAGGCCCAGGAGGTGCAGGAAGAGGGCGATGGACACCTGAGCGTCTCGGGCGGCGTAGCTCACCTGAGGGAGGACACAGTGGGACGTCAAGCTGCCTTCATGAGACAATCGTCAACGTTCTGGAACCTGGAGGCGACCGAGGACCGACTGGAGGAACTCCTGGAACCGGACCAAGGTCAGAGCCACCCTGCTCACATGCTGATTATTTAAAGGACCCATATTTAGACTAAATGGCCTTTTCTGTGCTTTAAACATGATAAAAGTTCTATTTGGGGTTCATCTACATCCCCAAAGTGTTTTTTTCATTGATTCCCTCCAGCTTGAGTTCACAGTGATGTTTCTCTGTTCTACCTGGTGGGGGAGCTCAACACCTTGATTCTATTTGATGACGTCACAGAGCTGGAGAAGCCCCGCCTCCAGGAAGATTGACACGAGGAGAAACCAAAACAAGACACGCCCACATCTCAGTCTCTGCTGCTTCACATTGAACTGTTTTTGTTGTGTTGATAACTTGTTGTGTTCACCTTCATGTCCACTGGAGAAAATGTGTTTTCAGGTACCAGTACGTGTCCACACTATTTGTCTTGTGGAAGAAGAAGCTGGACTTTCTTTTCTTCTCCACAAACAATGTTTGTTTGTGAGCGACTCTTCACCAAAGAAGCTTCCAGAACTACGGTACTTTGAAACTGGACTTCCTCAGAAGCTCCTCTTGAAACCTGCTGCTATTCCCACAATAAAAGACTAACGGGGGCCGAGATGTGTCAGTACATTACTACAACTACCAGCATGAGCTGCTGGCTACGTCACCCAGGGGGTGGAGGAGGCGGCTGTGGGCTGGGCTGCAGTCTCCGTGAGGGTGGAGGAGGTGGAGGAGCTGAGAACCACCATCATGAGAGGTGACGTCAGCTCAGTCCAAGAAATACTAGAATTTCACAAGTTGTGAGTGTTTCTACTGGATCAGACACATTATTATCCACATGAGCAGAGGAGGGACTGAAACATGAAATATAGACAATATGGTCCTTTAAAGTCCCAGTGAAATGAAGGTTCCACCTCCAAAACACTCTGCTGTCGCTTCTAGAACGTTTTCCTGCTAACTGGCTGAAGGTAAAATGTTAAAACACGGCAATCTGAGAGAAAATAGGCGATAAACGTTGGTATTTCCTCTGCTGGGCGGAGCTTCTGACAATAATAGAGTGACATCACGAGTTGTGCACACGCCCAAGTTGTGTTTACATTATGGAGGATCAGAGTTTTGACCACGAAGAGGCTGAATTGAACCATATTTCATCATCATGGTCATTTCAAACCCAGTGATTGATGAAGAAGACACAGAAGGTGGTTCTGCCATCGGTGACCCCGTCTGGAACATGTTTGAGGAAGCAGAAGACGCTTCGTCCTCCATTCGTCCTCGTCTCCTCGCCTCAGCAGCCGCCACTTTTCACCTTTGAGGCTTTGAGTCCTGACTTTTGGCAGAACGACCGGCTTCCTGGATCCAACACGTCCAAGAGCTAGAAGACTGTGGAATCACCGAAGACGAGCCCAGGTATTACTTGATCGTCTACTAGCCGCCCGAGCTAGCGGCTAGCCACTAGCTGCTCCCGCTAGCCGCGCAAGCTAACGGCTAGCCGCTCCCGCCGCCCGTGCTCCTTTCCTCCTCCCTCGGTCTCTTCCAGGCTCAATCTTTCATCAAGGCTCATAAAACGCCGACTATAACTTCAAAACACTGTAAAAACGTTGATATTTAAGAGGAAACAAGCCGATATAAACACAACAGATGGAGATCTGCACAACTCTTGACGTCACGCTCACGAAGAAGGATTCCCCCGACTTCCTCGGCTGGAGATTCAAAATTCAAATAACTTTGTTATGCGACAACAGTGGTGGGGCAGAGTCGGAGGAACCTTACAAGTAGAACCACAACTATCGTTTTTTACAAAGTAGTGTGTTACATTTGACTGGGGCTTGCGAGTCCTTGTCTGGGTGGAAGTGACGGCGAGGACGTCCCATGACGGGACCACGAGAAGACGCCGGGCGTTCCACGATGTCCCTCGTGTCCATTAGTAAGACAAAGGTTCAAACGTGGAAGGACGACAGACCCGGAGTCCAGGAGGGACTGACCTTCACTGTGAAACCTTCTGAACGGAGGCCGGACTCTCGGTCCCGTTGAGAGCTGCTGCTCGGCTCCTCACCTGCTCTGGACTCAGCTGGTTCGCCTCCCAGTCGCTGCAGCGAAGCTCCAGAGATTTGTCCAGAGACACGTTCAGCAGGTCGGCTGCCAGAGACTTCAGGCTCAGCCCGTTCTCCAGCGACGCTTGCCTGAACACACCAACCTCCATCATCTCTCCTCCACCACTCACAGCAGGAGGAAGGAGCGCGGCGGCGGGCCGCCGTACCTCTGTCTCAGCGCCAGGTTCCTCAAGTCCACCGTGCACGACAGCGACAGGCCGTAGTCGCGGGTCAGCCGCTTGCCGTCCTCGTAGCAGCCGACGCCCACTTTGAAGACGTGGGGGTCTCGGAGGACGTCCTTCAGGCTGAGCGGGAAGGAGTGCGTCCCGCTCCAGAAGCCCAGCAGACGCACCAGGACGCACAGGCCCGAGTACGAAGACATCTGCAGCAGGGACACGGAGGACAACTTCCCCTTCGCCGACACCTGACACACACACACACACACACAGCAGTCAGACCACCGCAAGGCCTGCTGGGAAAAACATCTGGAGCCAAACTTCACCGTCCAGCACACACAATTATTCCATCAGACGTTAAGAGCGTCAACACTTTGCACCGTTTCAAGCCGTCGTGTTGAGCTGAAACAAGCCGCCGGTTCACTGGCTGCTTTATGGAGGTTTTCTATCAGACTGAGGGAATTGAACCTGCAACCCAGGATGGGACTGCTTCTGGATCACACCCACACCCACACACACACACACATTACCCATTCACAGTCCAGGCCCAGCACGGGGAAGACGCTCAGCTCCTCCTGGATCAGCGGCCAGAGCCGCTGCCACTCGTCCTCGGAGCTCACCATCACTGGCTTCACCCCCAGCAGCTGCTGTGACGACAGGATGTGGACAGGAGGGGGCAGTGCTGACGTCTGGTGCTCCTCAGCCTTGGCCTGGTTCTCCAGGCACTGTGTCGCCTGGTTCTCCAGGCACGGTGCGGCCTGGTTCTCTAGGCACGGTGCGGCCTGGTTCTCCAGGCACGGTGCGGCCTGGTTCTCCAGGCACGGTACGGCCTGGTTCTCCAGGTAGGGCTGTTTCTGTACCGGAGCCTCTAAAGGTTCGGTGGCCTTCTGGTTGAAAGGCAACCTCTTCTTGTGTGTCCGATACAGCTGCCATACCAGCAGCCCCCCCAAGGTGGCCCCCAGGACGGCTGTCAGGACGGCCGTTACAGGCCCTCGATGAGACATGGCGACTGGAAATGACCTCAACGCCGGCGGAGACGATCAAACCTGCAGCCAAGAGGAGGGGCGACGTCAGGGAGGCTCGACAAGAAGGAGAGCAACGCTGCAAACGTTATTCAGCAACATCCACAGTGGGACTTGAATAACTGGTCAGAAATCTGAGTTTAACAACTTAATCAGACAAAACTAAACCTGTGAACTGATTCAAGTTTCACTGAGAAACAAACAAATGTGGAACAAAACTTTACCTTCCCTGTGTCAGCGAAGCGAGCGAGCGAGCGCCCACGGTAATCTGCTCTCTGTGGTCCAGACCGGCACCGCACATCTCTGCATAAACATCACACACACACATCATGGATCACACACACACCATGAATCACACACACACCATGAATCACACACACACCATGAATCACACACACACCATGAATCACACACACGCACGCACGGATCTCACACACACACACACACACACACACACACACACACACACACACACACACACACACACACACACACACACACACACACACACACACACACACACACACACACACACACACACACACACACACACACACACACACCTCCTGCTTCACATCAGAACCTCGATCACAAACTTTCCCCGACATTTTCCACTAAAATAAACTTCAGACAAAAGATCAAACAGCTTTAATCTTAACTCTATAACGTTGCCCTATGAACTGCACTCTCCGGGGGCCTTTAAACACGACCACCATTTTGCTGGGGTGCACAATTCTCCGTAACACCAGTCAGAGCAGCTCAATAAATCGGTGGCTATTTCGACCCAAAAACCGCCTGTTTGTAAATGTAGACATTTCCAGAGTAAAATACAACCAACGGACTTTCCCTCGTTTGTCTTCGAGGCATAAACGAGCTCATAAAGGACACAAATCTGACAAACATCCAGGTGTCAGGGAGCTAAAGTCCTGCGAGCCTCGACAGTGAAGCGCCAAGTTCCTCCTCTCAGTTTCTCCTCAAAGTCCCTTATTCTCCTCACTTGATCTTTTTAAAAGTTTAAAAACCTTCCGCTGTGATTTAATGAGAGAAAGTCTCGCAGCGTCTCCGTTACGTTTCTCAGCTTTAGCCTCGTTAGCCGCTAAAGCTAACCGCTGACCTCCTTCGGCTGCTCAGAGGAGCTGGAACCGGAACCGGTCCAAACCGGACCCGGTCCAAACCCGGGTCCGGACCAGAAGCATCTTTAGAAGCTTACCTTTCGGGTGTTTCACCCCCAGACGCTCCTTCCACACACATCGAACCGATGCACCGTTTCCGGGTTGTATTTATAACGCTGCGCTGTCCGAGCAGCGCCCTCTGCAGGACGGGCGGACCAGCGGCGCCCCCTGCAGGACGGGCGGACCAGCAGCTCGGAACACCTTGATACGCCTCATACCACGTCTGAAATGTGCAATTTTGCAGGTAATAGAGAAATGGAGCCACCAACAAAACAAAAAACACGTTCTGCAGACGTCTGTGCACGTGTGCAGTGATCATTTAGAGTCTGGCCGCTCAATAGGTTTGATCAAGGCAACGATCTCTGCTCATCTCCAGTGTGATCTTTCAGTTCCTTCGTTGACCGTCAGAATGTTTCACCTTCGACTCCCTGAAATATTAGAGGCAAAGAGTTTCCTGTGGTTTTACAACATAACTACAAAGATTAACTCCTGAGTTCACAGTGACCCTTGACCTTTCTGGGAGAGTTGAAGATGAAACGACAGGTAATCATGAAAACCACAAGAAATCCTGCAAATTCCTTCCTACGGAGCAAAGCGCTGGGTTTATAGGTAAAGGGTGTTTTTCCTACTAAGGCAGAAGCTGCTAGCTGCTAGCTGCTAGCCGCCCAGCAACATGAACAACACAACGTCACCTTGTCCTCCACCACCAAGAATTTATTCAATCTTTCATCTTCAGTATTTCTCCAAAGAAGTGGAATAAAGTAATGAAATAATTACAAAATGGAAAAATAGATCAGAGAATAGATCATATTCACAGGTTTGATTTAAAAAAAACAAAAAAAATAAAACAAAAACATGACAGAGAGAAATCAGACGTTGAGATGAATCTGTTGTTTTTAATCTCCCCGTCAGAACCAGAGCAGGTCTCAGAGGTCAGAGGTCAGAGGTCAGCACACTGATCACCTGTCAGCTCAAATCTTCTAATTTAGTGCTTGTGCAAAACAAAAATAATTAAAAAAAAATGAACTACTTATAAAATAATACGAGGTGGAGAAACAGAGTGAAGTTACTGTGTTAAATAATAAAAAGATTGTTGTCACACAGAAGAAAGAGTCAAACGGAGAGTAACTGTTAGAACGTGAGCAGCAGCTCCTCGCTGATTGTTGCTGCAATGAGAATATTTACAGTCGGATGCTTCACATCCATCACAGGCTTCCTCTTCAAAATAATCAGAATTTAAAAAAAGAAGAAACACAAAAGTAAAGCAGCTGTCCCTTCACAAAATCTCTTTACATCACGATAGAAAGGATCTGCTGCTGCTGCGATGTGTACAGGATAGATTCTGGATATAGATTTAGGTTTATGTATAATATATCTTCTCTTGTGTACAGGAACGTGTCGTCGCCGCTGCCTTTGGCAAGATTACTTACAACTCTTCTGCTCCGTTCCAAAGCTATTTAAAATAGACTTAATGCATAAAAATAAAGATTTGGCATCGTCTCACTGCTGCACTTCTCTCAGTTGACGGAGGAGTCGTCCTGCCTACAGGGGGCGCTGCTGGGGGGGTGCACTACCGGGGGGGGGGGGGGGGGGTTAAGACGAGCTGGGGGGGGGGTGGAGGGGGCAGGGGGTGGAGGGGGGGGGGGGTGGCTGAAGCTCTGAAAAGATCCTCCAGAGAGGACCGAGGCTCCAAACCAAACAGGATGCTGATGATGTGATGGAGCCCTGCCCCCGCTCCTCCACCCAACCGCTCCTCCACCCCTCCTCCACCCCACCGTCTCCCGGGGTCCAGGTCCTCTCAGAGCTGGATCTCGAAGGTCTTGTGCAGCTCGGTGGAGAAGGGGTTAGTGGGGGAGGGGGGTGGTGCGCTGGCGTGAGCGGCCCTCCAGGGCGGCCCACTGGGCCTCAAAGGCATCTTCCTGCGGCTGCTGGGGGGGTCGGGCGGAGGGGGAGGGGGGGGCCGGCCCACCCGTCCGCCCCGTTAAAGGTCACGCTGCCATTGGCCGGCTGGAGGGGGGCGGGGCGCACGGCGGCGGGCGGCGGGGGCTTGATGAAGGGGCCGACGTTGGCGACGGGCGGCGCGTCGTGCCGCGGCGTCGCGGAGGCCGGGAACGGCGGGGGGGGGCGCCGCCGCCGAGCCGAACACGTTGGCCACCATCTGCGAGGGCGTGATGCCGAACACGGGCACGGCGGGGGGGGGGGAACGCCAGCCCGTTGGACAGCGGGTAGGACGCGGCCGGCTGGCGGGGGGGCAACAGGGGCACGGACGCGGGGTGGGGGGGCAGGAAGGCAGCCTGAGGGACGGGCGGGACGGACGGCTGAGGGGGGGGCGTGGCGGCGGCGGGGGGGCCGGGGCCTCGGACCGACTTGGTGACCTCCTCTAACCAGCGGTCTGCTTCTGACGGGGTGCGTCTGTGGGACGGCAGCGCTGGAGACGAAGGGGGGGGGCACGACCAGCACCGGGGGGGCCACGAGCACCGAGGGGGGGGCCACGAGCACCGGGGGGGCGGCCGGCCAGTCGCCTCCTGCAAAGTGAAGAGAAATACGTCATGATGAATCATTATTCTCACTGTGAAAACAGTAAAAAGCAAAATGGCCGCCATCAGACGAGCTCTGGACTGTCGACGTTCTCTTTTGAAGGAGAAGGATCTAATAGAATAGTTCTACATAGACATATTGTAATAGACTTAAAGGAGAACGTGTAGTCCAGTGTAGACCTGCTGCTCCTCTCAGACTGAACTTCCTCCGTCTGTCGTCCTGAAGGTGTTCTCAGTGACGGTGTTCTCAGTGACGGTGTTCTAAGTGAAGGTGTTCTCAGTGACGGTGTTCTCAGTGACGGTGTTCTAAGTGACGGTGTTCTCAGTGACGTGTTCTAAGTGAAGGTGTTCTCAGTGACGGTGTTCTAAGTGACGGTGTTCTCAGTGACGGTGTTCTCGGTGACGGTGTTCTCGGTGACGGTGTTCTAAGTGAAGGTGTTCTAAGTGAAGGTGTTCTCAGTGAAGGTGTTCTAAGTGACGGTGTTCTCAGTGAAGGTGTTCTCAGTGACGGTGTTCTAAGTGACGGTGTTCTCAGTGACGGTGTTCTAAGTGACGGTGTTCTCGGTGACGGTGCTCTCGGTGACGGTGTTCTAAGTGAAGGTGTTCTCGGTGACGGTATTCTCGGTGACGGTGTTCTCGGTGACGGTGTTCTCAGTGACGGTGTTCTCAGTGACGGTGTTCTCGGTGAAGGTGTTCTCGGTGACGGTGTTCTAAGTGACGGTGTTCTAAGTGACGGTGTTTTAAGTGAAGGTGTTCTCGGTGACGGTTTCTCGGCGAAGGTGTTCTCGGTGACGGTGTTCTCAGTGAAGGTGTTCTAAGTGACGGTGTTCTC
Source organism: Blennius ocellaris (assembly GCF_963422515.1). Taxonomy (NCBI): domain Eukaryota; kingdom Metazoa; phylum Chordata; class Actinopteri; order Blenniiformes; family Blenniidae; genus Blennius; species Blennius ocellaris. The sequence goes on along the minus strand of NC_137666.1, from coordinate 24,502,315 downwards.
GGTGACGGTGTTCTCAGTGAAGGTGTTCTAAGTGACGGTGTTCTCGGTGACGGTGTTCTCAGTGACGGTGTTCTCAGTGACGGTGTTCTCGGTGACGGTGTTCTCGGTGACGGTGTTCTCGGTGACGGTGTTCTAAGTGACGGTGTTCTAAGTAACGGTGTTCTCGGTGACGGTGTTCTCGGTGAAGGTGTTCTCGGTGACGGTGTTCTCGGTGACGGTGTTCTCGGTGACGGTGTTCTAAGTGACGGTGTTCTAAGTGACGGTGTTCTCGGTGACGGTGTTCTCGGTGACGGTGTTCTCAGTGACGGTGTTCTAAGTGACGTGTTCTCGGTGACGGTGTTCTAAGTGACGGTGTTCTCGGTGACGGTATTCTCGGTGACGGTGTTCTAAGTGACGGTGTTCTAAGTGACGTGTTCTAAGTGACGGTGTTCTAAGTGACGGTGTTCTCGGTGACGGTATTCTCGGTGACGGTATTCTCGGTGACGGTATTCTCGGTGACGGTGTTCTCGGTGACGGTGTTCTCAGTGACGGTGTTCTAAGTGACGGTGTTCTAAGTGACGGTGTTCTCGGTGACGGTATTCTCGGTGACGGTATTCTCGGTGACGGTATTCTCGGTGACGGTATTCTCGGTGACGGTATTCTCGGTGACGGTGTTCTCGGTGACGGTGTTCTAAGTGACGGTGTTCTCAGTGACGGTGTTCTCAGTGACGGTGTTCTAAGTGACGGTGTTCTCAGTGACGGTGTTCTCAGTGACGGTGTTCTCAGTGACATGCAGCTTCTCACCTGGAAGCCCCGAGGCTGCAGCTCCTGCCGGGGTCGTCGCCCAGGGGTTGGTGTCTCGAGCAGGAAGGGCGGGGGGCAGGGCGGGGGGCAGGGCGGGGGGCAGGGTGGGGGGGTTGGCAGGGGGAAGGGCGGGGGGGTTGGCAGGGGGGAGGGTGGGGGGGGCAGCGGAGAAGGCAGGAGAGGGGCCTGTCACTGTAGAAGAGAAGAGAGAGAAGCAGGCTTGAGATTCAATGAGGAAAATGAGAAAACATGAGCACATTGACTTTTCTCTATAGATCTAATCATCATCATCATCATCATCATCATCATCATCATCGTCATCGTCATCGTCACCGCGATGGTGATGAAGATGATGATCAGCCGTGTTGTCTGGCCAATGCAACATGAACTATGAGCGAGTGAGTGAAGAGGGTGGGGTCGTCCCTGGTGTCTCTGGAGGACAGGTCGTCCCTGGTGTCTCTGGAGGTCAGGTCGTCCCTGGTGTCTCTGGAGGACAGGTCGTCCCTGGTGTCTCTGGAGGACAGGTCGTCCCTGGTGTCTCTGGAGGTCAGGTCGTCCCTGGTGTCTCTGGAGGACAGGTCGTCCCTGGTGTCTCTGGAGGTCAGGTCGTCCCTGGTGTCTCTGGAGGACAGGTCGTCCCTGGTGTCTCTGGAGGACAGGTCGTCCCTGGTGTCTCTGGAGGACAGGTCGTCCCTGGTGTCTCTGGAGGTCAGGTCGTCCCTGGTGTCTCTGGAGGTCAGGTCGTCCCTGGTGTCTCTGGAGGACAGGTCGTCCCTGGTGTCTCTGGAGGTCAGGTCGTCCCTGGTGTCTCTGGAGGTCAGGTCGTCCCTGGTGTCTCTGGAGGACAGGTCGTCCCTGGTGTCTCTGGAGGACAGGTCGTCCCTGGTGTCTCTGGAGGTCAGGTCATCCCTGGTGTCTCTGGAGGTCAGGTCGTCCCTGGTGTCTCTGGAGGACAGGTCGTCCCTGGTGTCTCTGGAGGTCAGGTTGTCCCTGGTGTCTCTGGAGGACAGGTCGTCCCTGGTGTCTCTGGAGGTCAGGTCGTCCCTGGTGTCTCTGGAGGACAGGTCGTCTCTGGTGTCTCTGGAGGTCAGGTCGTCCCTGGTGTCTCTGGAGGTCAGGTCGTCCCTGGTGTCTCTGGAGGTCAGGTCGTCCCTGGTGTCTCTGGAGGTCAGGTCGTCCCTGGTGTCTCTGGAGGTCAAGTCGTCCCTGGTGTCTCTGGAGGACAGGTCGTCCCTGGTGTCTCTGGAGGTCAGGTCGTCCCTGGTGTCTCTGGAGGTCAGGTCGTCCCTGGTGTCTCTGGAGGACAGGTCGTCCCTGGTGTCTCTGGAGGACAGGTCGTCCCTGGAGGTCAGGTCGTCCCTGGTGTCCCTGGTGTCTCTGGAGGACAGGTCGTCCCTGGTGTCTCTGGATGTCAGGTCGTCCCTGGTGTCTCTGGTGTCTCTGGAGGTCAGGTCGTCCCTGGTGTCTCTGGTGTCTCTGGAGGTCAGGTCATCCCTGGTGTCTCTGGAGGTCAGGTCGTCCCTGGTGTCCCTGGTGTCTCTGGAGGTCAGGTCGTCCCTGGTGTCTCTGGAGGTCAGGTCGTCCCTGGTGTCTCTGGAGGACAGGTCGTCCCTGGTGTCTCTGGAGGACAGGTCGTCCCTGGTGTCTCTGGAGGTCAGGTCGTCCCTGGTGTCTCTGGAGGACAGGTCGTCCCTGGTGTCTCTGGAGGTCAGGTCGTCCCTGGTGTCTCTGGAGGACAGGTCGTCCCTGGTGTCTCTGGAGGACAGGTCGTCCCCGGTGTCTCTGGAGGTCAGGTCGTCCCTGGTGTCTTTGGAGGACAGGTTGTCCCCGGTGTCTATGGAGGACAGGTCGTCCCCGGTGTCTCTGGAGGACAGGTCGTCCCTGGTGTCTCTGGAGGACAGGTCGTCCCTGGTGTCTCTGGAGGACAGGTCGTCCCCGGTGTCTCTGGAGGTCAGGCCGTCCCTGGTGTCTCTGGAGGTCAGGTCGTCCCCGGTGTCTCTGGAGGACAGGTCGTCCCCGGAGTCTCTGGAGGACAGGTCGTCCCCGGTGTCTCTGGAGGTCAGGCCGTCCCTGGTGTCTCTGGAGGTCAGGTCGTCCCCGGTGTCTCTGGAGGTCAGGCCGTCCCTGGTGTCTCTGGAGGTCAGGTCGTCCCTGGTGTCTCTGGTGTTTCTGGAGGACAGGTCGTCCCCGGTGTCTCTGGAGGACAGGGGAGGTACCTGGAGCTGCAGGAGACTGAGGGGAGGACGCTGGTCTGGGCATGGGGGCCGAGGAGAAGGGGTCCTCTGGGGGGACGCTGAAGGCCGTGGTGATCTGAGTACACAGTGAACTGATACTGTCCCCTTCTCCTTCCACCTCAGGGACTGGAAGAACCAGAGGACAAGAACCAGAGGACGTCAGAAGAACCAGAGAACATCAGAAGAACCAGAGAACATCAGAGGAAGAACCAGAGAACATCAGAGGAACAAGAGAACATCAGGAGAACCAGAGAACATCAGAGGAACAAGAGAACATCAGAAGAACCAGAGAACATCAGAGGAACAAGAGAACATCAGAAGAACCAGAGAACATCAGAGGAAGAACCAGAGAACATCAGGAGAACCAGAGAACATCAGGAGAACTAGAGAATGTCAGGAGAACCAGAGAACATGAGGAGAACTAAAGAATGTCAGGAGAACCAGAGAACATCAGGAGAACTAAAGAATGTCAGGAGAACCAGAGAACATCAGGAGAACCAGAGAACATCAGGAGAACTAGAGAATGTCAGGAGAACCAGAGAACATCAGGAGAACCAGAGAACATCAGGATAACTACAAAATGTCAGGAGAACCAGAGAACATCAGGAGAACCAGAGAACATCAGGAGAACTAGAGAATGTCAGGAGAACCAGAGAACATCAGAAGAACCAGAGAAGACCAGAAGAACCAGAGAAAACCAGAAGAAGCAGAGAACCTCAGAAGAACCAGAGAGCCTTAGAAGAACTAGAGAACACCAGAAGAAGCAGAGAACCTCAGAAGAACCAGAGAGCCTCAGAAGCAGCTCCAGATGTGAGCGGGCCCCAGACCCCTCCAGGAGAACCTGGGACTCACCGGGGTT